>NC_053453.1:65937012-66134042 GCF_015227805.2 Hirundo rustica | reverse complement strand
CTTTTCAGAAATGATATAATCTTGTAGCCAACTGAGAAATAAATTAACAAGCACAGAGATTTAGTTCTCAAATTAAATCTCCAATTAAAGTTGAAATTGCTCAAAGAGTTGTTTATTTTCCTTTTCCAAACTTAGTAAAAGGTTACTTGGAATATAGTTAATGACAATTTTGATGGAGTCATAAGAAAATGTGCTTATATAATACTGGACTTCAAAGTCACAATGAAAACATTGCAATTAAGTTCTCTGAGACTCACAGAACTCTTTCGTTTCTTTATGTGCAGATTAAGGACTTTGCAGGAAATACTTGTCAGGCAGGAGCAAATTACTTACCTTGAGCAAAGTGAAATCTGCTTCTATCACAGAGATGGGGAAAGTGTGACATTTTCTGTTTTCATCAAGAGGAAAGAAGCAGAAAATGATGAAGAAGGAATAATAAAAAGAGAAGGGAAATGGTGTTAGATTAATTCACATTGAAAATAGAGCCTTCATGAATTGAGGAATAATAGCAAGAAAGTATTTGAACTCGGGGTTGAATCAATCTGCTCCAAACTTTAATGAACTTTGAATTGTATCTCTGTATTGTTAGTGTCTTTTTAATGGAAAATAATAAAAGATTGGAAATATTGCAAGTTACATGTTACAATAAACATAGTAATGAGACTATAAATATACTAAATTGTTGTAATAAAGATAAATCTGAAAATGTAAAATAAGTTTCTGAAAGCAGAATATGTTGAGATATCATAAAATGTCTCATTAAAATTTTGGATGATTTATTTTCCAGTTTATACTTCGAAGCATTTTACTGAGACAAGTAACAAAGAAAAAAAATAACAATTTCTGTTTGGTCACACAGGCCAGTAAAAGTTTTAAGAAAGTTATTTTATGTGAGAGAGAAGGAAGGGTGGGTTGAATTTATCATGCTATAAACCGAAATGGGGATTCATAAAGTACTAATGAGTCTGCACATTTCATACCCATTATATTATATTCTGCAGAAAGTGAAGGTTAGACTATGGGATACTCTCTCCTGCTGGGACCAAACTGACACCATGTCTGTAAGGAATTGCAAGATTACCTGTTGATACGCTATGTGTTGAGGCCTTAAGAATAGATAGAATATTGTATCCTTTTGAAATGACATGGAAGTAAAAAATGACAATTACACTCAAGGATATCATAACCCATCCAGGACCATAGAGCTCTAGAAACGGATATTTGCACAAACACAACGCTTCAGGAGAAACAGGGATAGAATATGATGGCTATCAAATAATGACTGGGTAGTACAACCTGGATGCCACTGAAGGTGGAAAGACGTATTTTAAGCAACCATGTCTTTTTTATTTTTATTTTATTTTATTTTATTTTATTTTATTTATTTTATTTTATTTTATTTTATTTTATTTTATTTCATTTCATTTCATTTAATTTCATTTTATTTTATATTAAAATAGCAGAGATAAATCATGGCTGAAATAAAGGCATTTCTTGCATGTTAAAGGAAATGGTGTATTGAAAGATGTGAATTTTAACTATCACCATCAGGAGAGTTTTTAGCTTTAAATTTAGTCTCCATGGGATGCATCCAAGATGTGATAATCATTAACCGTTCAAAAGTCTCCTACAGAGAAAAATGAAAGGATCACTTTGGGCATTCATCTGCCAGAGATGCTTTCTGTTTACAGAAATAAGCTGTTCTGTGCCAGAGGCAACCTAAATTAAGCAAAGTCAGTGATATCTTTCAAGACTGGAAGTACTGCCTTTTGCGGGATACTGACGGGAAATATAGAAGACCTAATTTCAGATAATTGAATGAGTCCTGAAAAATAATCATGGAATAACTTGTGTTGAAAATGACCTTTAAAGACCACCTAGTCCAACCACCCCCCCCCCCCCCCCCCCCCCCCCGCCCCCGCAATAAACTGGGACATCTTCACCTCAATCTGGTTGCTCAGAGTCCTGTCTTGGAAACTAGAGGAACTACAGCATTATTGTCAAGCACATTTAAGAAGAAACAGGCTAAACCATCACACAAATATTTCAAATCTGGGATGGTGGTGTTGTATGCACAGATGTCCTCCAGAACTTTCTGCTCTGCTCCTCTTTGTTCTTCCTGTGCTGCTGTACAGTGCCTGAGCGATTCCCCCCCACTCTCTTGGATCTTTATGAAAATCGAGATTTCTTCCCTGGGAGTCATTGCCCAGCTATCTTTCGCCAGATTTTATCCCTATCCAGTCTGTACAAAGCCGGCAACAGGATGACATTCCCCTGAACTTTCCAGAAAAGCAATGCAGGAAAGCAAGTTCTTACAGGCTGTTGAATGTTTTCTTCTTTGTGTGTATAGTACGGATCAAAAGAATATTGCACGGCTTGCATGTGACTCTTCCATCTTTGAGAGTCTGTATCAAGCCATGAGGCCATGCAGTGGTTTCAGTGGCTTCATTTTGTTGGAGAAAGACCAGCAAGGATGAGAAGCACCAAAGGGAGCTGCAGAGCAACGAGGGCTGTGAGGAATGGCTGGTTAGGCAGGTGTGTTGGTGTTTATTAGCCATGCATGTGCCATCTGCCGAAGAAAAAGAAGGAAAAAAAGAATAATCACGCTGAATGGATTTTGCTTCTCCCTCTGCA
This sequence comes from Hirundo rustica, assembly GCF_015227805.2. Classification (NCBI taxonomy): domain Eukaryota; kingdom Metazoa; phylum Chordata; class Aves; order Passeriformes; family Hirundinidae; genus Hirundo; species Hirundo rustica. The sequence goes on along the minus strand of NC_053453.1, from coordinate 66,131,408 downwards.
GAGACTTTTCTGTAGATCTTTCAGGGGAGAGAGGACCTGAAATCTCTATATCCAATCAGATAAGAGAGTTATCATCAGTGAGAGGTCTTTTCTCTCAGTGAAATGAGTACCTGGTATAAAAGTTCTCTAACCACTGAGACACAATATAAATTAAAGCTTGCAGCTTGCATTAAGAAAATTTCAAGCAGAGAACACCAAAGTCATGAATTCAAGGATTTTGAGTTAAGGAAATGTGAGAATTAAGAACACATAGAATATGTACAGTTCTAGCCTGGCTAGCAGAAATCTGGCAATAAATAACTTATAGGAAAATTTGCTGTGGAAAGGGTCGGACTAAACCAATGGAAAAAGAGTCATCTGTTTAAATGCCTTTCTATTTTCTCTTTGAAAATAAGAACTTTAGATTTTGATAAGTAAATACACTGAAGGGACTTCATATGAACCTGACAGCATTAAACTGAATTTTCAAAATGACTCAAATAAAGGATTGGCCAATTTTAGCTATAAACTCCAGTTTCTTTTGGAAATAAGATTTTAATGCTGTGATATTAATCTTGCAAGCATATTTTTATTCCCCAAATAAAACTAGAAAGAAGGAAAAGAAACTACAGTATGAAGAAATTGGAGCTGAAGAATTAAACGACTTTGCCAGAAAATGCTGTATATGAGCATTCTGTGTGCATATTCCATGTCATCTGGAGGTAACAAACTGCCCAAGGGGCTTTTCTCAGTATCTGCCTTGGCCATCAGCTAGAAAGTATAAAACACAAAATTATTCCTATGGGTAAAAACTGACCTGTAGTAGTTCTTTGTAATCTCACAGCATTGTTTTGGGAATGAAATATAAAATGGAGATACAATTCTGTACTCTCACACATGCAAAATCTTAAGCCATTTCTACACAGTGTACATAAAATTTTAAATATTGTATGTAATATTTACTAAGAGCAGTGCTAAAAGGAGACAATTTTACTACATTCTTTCTTTTGCAATACCTGCTAGCAGCATTCTTAGTACAACTCTTTCATTTGTATATTCTACATAGTTCTGCTTTGGTTGGATAGTGGTATTAGCTGAGATTAGACTTCTCATCTCAAGCCACTCTTCCATTGTCAGCTATGCCTTCATGTTCTGATTTGCAGCAGAAAAAACATGCAGGTTTTTAATTTCAGAGATTCATAGTATTTAAAACATTGATAACTTTGGTCTTCCTTTTGATATCAAACAATGATTGTTTTCTTGTTCTTCCAATAGGATGCTCTAGAGTTTTGAATGATAGTTGAATCCTGTGGTCTTTTAGACAGAGCAAGAGAATTACATTATCTCTCTTTCAGATTAATTTTGTTGGTAAAGGCATAGAAAATATGGGGATAAATTATAAAATTAAGGGACTGCTGCAGCCATATATTTTTTCTCTGTTTCTTTTTCCTTTTCTTTTTTTTCCCCCCCTTCCTTCCTTCCTTCCTTCCTTCCTTCCTTCCTTCCTTCCTTCCTTCCTTCCTTCCTTCCTTCCTTCCTTCCTTCCTTCCTTCCTTCCTTCCTTCCTTCCTTTTCCTTCAGTTGCCTTGAATATGAGCTGTGGTGTGCACTCTGCCAAAGCTTTTATTCTTGTAAAGCAGGGAATATTTTTTGTCCCAGAGCTGAATCACATACCTAAGTCATGAGCATAAAGAAACTTGAGAAGGTAGAAAACCAGGTATCTTATAAAAACAGGCTTTTCCTACCATATATTTTTTTGTGTGCATGTGTGTAATGCACTCTAAATCTCATATCCTAGGTTAAATTAAGTCTTTCTAAAGCCATCTTTGTATTATTTTTAAAAAATAAATTTGTGTTTCAAACCTACACAGGAAATGTTTTGTTGAGAAAGATAAATTGTGCTCTATTAAAAAAACAAACCAAAACATGACTAATTTAAACATCAATTTTTCTCATGCTCAAAGTTTATTAAACTATGATCTGACAAAGTACGCCAACTTCCCTGCAGCTGACAAATAAATAGGCAGTTTACAAATATTATGTGGGATGTACAAGCTAATATCAATTAATAGGTTGCCAAGTTAGAATTTTTAATTGTGTTCACAGTTATTTAATTAACTTCATAAATTTCAAGTAAAAAAGAACTGAAGCATAACAATCCAAAGGCATGCTAATAAAAAAATCTCAATTAGCTGTCACAGAGTTTGGTCAACACATGTAGTGCTGTGGTTGTGAACAAAACCATAGTGAAAAAAAGAAACTTTGTACTCCTGAGCAAAGGAAAACAGCTTTTTTAGTAAATAGTGGTCTATAGAGTGAATGTGACACAAAAGGTACTCTTGAAGAAGGGATAGATGATTGTCAAGATTTTTCTGTGCAGCCCTTTTAAATCTTTTTTTTTGTTCTATGGAAAGTTTAGGATCAGTTAAGTAAGGTAATTTGCTCTCCAGGGGCTAGTAAAAAAGGTGATATCTATATTGTGGGGGCTCAAAAGTCAGACACAGGTCTACTACCACAGACTTTCTAAAAAGGGCATCCCAGGTGTTCCATCTTAAGTCTGAGATAAAGCAAAGAGATGGACAAGGCTGAGGAAAGGACTTCCATTTTTGCTGTTACAGATGCTGAGTCAAGGGTTGGAGGTATTTCCAGTGCTCCAAGCTGTGGTGACTTTCATGAGGTAAAAGAAGGCAGAAATCAAATCTCTCTAGGGCCAATAATTTAAGGAATTTACAGCCTCTGTTAAAATCCCAGTGCTGGATGACTCTCAGGGACTGGAATTCATCACTCTGTTGTATTGGACTGTTTGTGTGAGATAAGATGAGGCCAAGAGGCCAATTTTTAATTGAACAACAATTTTCACAAATCATTTTTAGTGACTTTCAGCCTCAACATACACAGAAAACACCATGAACCATTGCAGTTCTATTTACACTTTTTTCTTTGGAACAATCTTCTCATCACTGCTGTGGGTAACTGGAAAAACGAAAACCACAAAATTTGAATGATCAGATAAATCCAGCCTCACATTGCCTCAAAGTATTAGCTGATACCAGGATTGATACGTTTTCTCAAATACATTCATCCTCACCTGTGTAAGAAAAGCAGAGCTCCCTAGGGCTCAAAATTGCAACGTCTATATTGGCTTAAGATTCATTTGTAAAAAAATTAGTACGGTCTGGACAGACATTTCCCTTCCATTTTTATCAAGCCTGCCTTTGATTTGCACCAAGCCAGTGGGAATATGGTCTTTCATCGTGCTTGTGAGCTACTCCTGTCTGTCATTTCGCTATGGACTGTATTTTCCAAGAGAGATCTACCATCTGAACACAAATAATCATCTGCTCCATGAATAAGTCATGGGCTAATGTGCGGGAAAAAGGTGATCATCCACTGGAACAGGTTGCTTAGAGGTCTTGTGTGGTGTCCATCCTTGGAGATACACAAAACCTGGCTTGACACAGCCCTGAGCAACCTCCTCTGGCTGACCTTGATCTGAGCAAGGGCTTGGACTAGATGGTCTCCCAAGATCCCTTCCCATCTCAACTAGGCTGTGAGACTGTCCAGGTCAAACTCCAAAATGTAATTGAAATAATATTGTCTAATTTCTAGATGTAACCAGCCTGTAATTTAATTTCTGATCCACCTGTTTAAGGCATGGGCAAATTCATATTGCAATTGGAATTGAAAAAAGTTAGGTATACAACACAAGTTGTATTTTATAAATACTCTTATTCTTGCAGAAATTCAATAAAATATATATACTTTAAGAAAAATAAATGAAAGTAAGTACCTAGTAGCAGAAAAGAAAATCTTATCAGGAGATTTTGATGCAATGCCATTCTTGATTATGTTTATTAAGATTTGTTTACTAAACTGATCTACCTATTTTCTTCTCATCTAATTAAAATTAATTACAAGAGGAGTAATTATGCTTGCAGTCAGATCTGCTGCACTGAGCAGATTATTTACTTGAGTTCTAATTTTACAGCTGCATCTGATTTTGCAGTATTGGATTTTAATATGTGGATGCTCATCTTCCTGCAGTTTCTAAAATGAAATTACTTATGTTGTGTGTGATTACTGAGACTTTCAAGAGTCATTTTGGTCAAGAGTGAGATAATTTGCCACTTTACCATGGAAAGATGGAACTTAAGCTGAGGAGACTTCTGTGCTGGAAATATATACTCAGTTAAGTTACTGTCTTTACTCTGAAGAGAATTAGAATAGTCATTTTATGAACATATATTTGTGCCACTGGCTTATGCCAGTTATGTTCAGTTTAAAAATGGACATTTAGCAGTTGGAAGAAGATTTAAATCAGAGAGGATGTTTCATTTAAGGAAATGGTGTGCTCATACTAACAGAACAGTTTGTTTACGCCTATTTATAAATGCATTACATATATTTCATTAAAAGTCTTAATGGTTTAAGAACAAGATGTATTTTGCCAATGAAGCAGGTTCAGCACTTTATCTGGAAGACAAAAATGGATTTTTCTATTGCAATAAAATACAAATTTTCTTCTAACGCCTAAAGGTGATAAACAGAAATTAAAAGCCCTGAAAAATTGTAAAAATCTCTTCTAATTTACACATCAGCCTCAACTTGCAGGATGAAACTGACATCCCAGTGAATGAAGATGTGTTTTGATAAAATTGTTGTGGTGGAAAGGAAAAGAATGAAGGGAGTGTTGGATGGGCTGCTTGAGTGCAGCCCTGCAAAGTTCGGGGCCAGGATGGAGTGGAGATTCTGTCATCCCCCCATGCACATTTCCCACTCATTCTGGCTGAGAGACAAAATGCACAGTATGATTACTTTATTTAGAAGTAATTCTCTAGTTTAAGAATAAATTGGCCAGTGCCTACTGTGCACCAGTGATGAAATTAATGGAACATAGCCACTGAGAATAGAAACTGAACTTACTGTCCAGGGGGGTGTTTGCTCTATAAACCAGTAACACCTGAACACAACCAACCTATTCAGAAACAGCAACTGGCCTGAGAATGAAAGCAATAAATCAACATTGAAAAGCAGGATCCACTATAGTTTATTTATTTCAAATTGCTAAACCAGTTCTTTACAAGCCTTCTCTAACCAAAATACCTATATCTTCAGTTACTGATAAATTGCTCAAAGGGAGTGCTTTGCTTATCTTCACCATGCTAGTCCTATTTATCTAAGATAAAATACACAGAAATTTGGTAAGCTGAAATATGTGGTTAAGAATTGAAATAATATAAGGGATGTACCACCTTGTTTATTTGTTGTGTTTGGTTTGGTTTTTTAATTGTTATTTTAATATCTAGGTAATGTTGTAATGTACCACACAAAAAATTTCTAACGACACTAATAAAACCTGAGACAAGTATTTCTCCTTGATTGAATTTTCTGATTACTTTATGTAACCAGAACACACTAGGCTCTCTAAAAGTGTGATGCACTTTGATAAATGGGGCACTGGAAAAGTAGCAATGATATCACATATGTAACATTCATTAAAAAGCACTAAAAAAAGAAACCAAAAGAAAAATGTATTTAAAAATGCATTATTTAATGGTATTATTCCACCATAATTTTTTCTTCAATGAATGTGCTACTTCCTTAAAAATGCTCGAAGCATTTTTCAAGTATGTAAAGATAAAAGGAGACAATCAAGAGAAATTATGTTGAATAAGCATTTTAGTCTATAAAATTTTTATAATAAGTTAAAAAAACCCCTTAATAAAGTGCTTTAGATATATACCTAGGAAATATTCCTTATTTAAGCAAATGTAATTTTCCCTGAAAAGAAGGAGAAAATTTTAACTTAAGTCAGCATAATCAACCTGCAAATAATTTTTGCAGATCTTCAAATACACAAAGTCTACAGCTTTCCTTTAAAAGAAAACAAAAAGAGGACGCCATCAGGGGAGCTTTCTGACATTCTTCTTGAGTTATTTTGCCTCTTAACTGTTGAATGGTGTTCTTCTTAAATGGAAATTTCTGCATCACTCCGGTTTTTCATGAGTTTTTCAAAACTGCTTAACTTTCTCTTAGAAAATTTGAAAGCACCAAGTTTTAGTAAGAGTTCTAGACCAAACTTTTAAAATAAAAAAAAGAAATTTCAGCTCTGTGGAGATAAATTCAGCAAGAGATTCTGCTGGGATTTCACTGAGAGTTTAATACCCAAATATTTTAATATAAAAAAAATTGGTAATAGCTTTTTGTCTAAAAGCCCCATTTTCTTGATTGCCTTCAAATTTTAATTAATTTATGTCTAAATTAAGCACAGCTTACTTCCACAGCAGATTTTGTATTTATTAGTGAAAAGTTATAGAGACATATTCCACAGGAGGGAGCCTCTCTACCACTGAGCTTAGAGCATGACTTAGGCATAGGATATTTTTCTCTTTTAAAATCGGTGTAAAAAGACGGTGACCCATACAGAAATTTTGAACATGTTGGACTAACTTCTAAAAAAAAAACAAAAAAGAGGAAGAAGTTGAAATAGGTTTCAAATATATCTTCAGAGACAAGAAGCTGTTTTGGGATAGTACAAAATAGAAAGGTCTTCCAAATTCTGGCTTTTATAGAATAATTTTCCAATTCAATAACCAGCCTTGCTGAAAAGGGTAGACTTTTAATTGCACACATTGGAGTAATGCCTGAGCTAAGCATTATAAAAACACACAGGGTGAGTTTATTACAGAGATTGTGGCAGACCTGGACAGCTCACGTGCATTTGGAAGGGTGAAGCTAAATGGACTTCATGTCCTGCAGGCTGTTCAGGAAATTAAACTTACAAAGGACGGAGGTTGAATAGTTAGGCCACTCAGGAAACAGGGAGAAGATTAAACTACATCGTAATGAAGACAAGTGGCAGCAACCTCCACATCAAACTGCAAGCTGTGCTCAGTTCTTCCTACAGGACAGGACACCAGATTTTGAAGGCTTGTTCTGGCAACCCCAACTCAGTATCTTCATTTTCCTTAATGCTTTGTATTTCCTTCACCAGCAAATTTCTAAGGAAGTTTCAATGCAGGAAACATATTACCCCTTGAGGATGCTTCAGGACTCTGAGAGTGCAGACAGTGGATTTTTAAGAATAGATTGCACTGCTGTTGTCTCCATGTTGTCTCCAGTCATTTCACACTGGTTTTTTTTTTTTTTTTTTTTTTTTTTTTTACTTATTACAGTTCCTGGGCCCTGCTATCTGCTTGCAGGTGATCTCAAGAGAGCCACCCCTGCAGAATGGTAAATAGGATTCATACTCTTACCTGACCTACCTAGGTATGTGAAATTTTACAGAGGCCTGATGAAATCAGAATGATTTTTGCATAATCTGGGCAACCTTAGTGCTAAATGAAACTGTACAGTAGCAGATTGACCAAAATGCAAAGAGTTGCTTTTATCACATTATGGGACAGGAAACAAATTTGGGAGAGTAAGTTCTTTTTACTATTGTTCTTACTACTACTATCAATATTTATAATACTATCATCACTACAACAATTATTATTGTAATAACAACCAGAACAAAAAAAAATAGTAAAACTTCAGGAAAGTTTTTGTCATGTTTCCTTTGAAAGGATCTTTCCCAGGAAATACTGAATGAAAAAGGAAATGTCTCTCAAAATCTATGAACAGTTTGAAAAAGGCTTCTTGTGACAATAATCCCATCTTTAACTCTTGCAGACTCAAAATACTTACTATTTTGCACAAAAGTGCCAGGCATAGAAGTATGATGCTTTGGAAACTTTATACCCTTACAATGACTTTAATAAACTCACAGTTCCTTTCCTGTTTAAACAGGAACTAATACAAAATAATCCCTACAGGGATTACTTAAAATATCTCACTGGAGCAGGAAGTCCTAAGTGAGAAAATCTGTTACATGAAAGATGATAAATAAAATGCCACATTATTTTGTGTTCTCTGCTGTATTCACAAATGCAGTGTGACTGTTCCCAGAGCCAGGCTGGTCATTGAGAATTTGTGCATGAGTGCAACAGGAGCAGCACAGCTGAAACTCACTTAAGAGCCAGTGAGTTGCTGTGGAGCTCACATCTAGTTCCCTCATTCCCTACAGAATAAGGAGTAGGGATGGCTTTTGTCCCCAGAGAACTCAGATTTCCCCAAGAATGAAGCGGATTTCCTCATTAACAAGGAAAAATCTGGTCAAAATTCTGCCTGAGATCTTTCTGCACTGGATTTTTAGCATATGTTCTTTCTGCATCAGAGATAGGGAGTTCAAAGAGGCAAAGTGTCCTGGCGGAGGTTTTAAGGCAGATCACTGCTGGAATGGGGAATAACCACACACATTCCTGTAAGCTCTTGCAGACAAAGTCACCATCTCACAAATATTTTAAAGATTTAATAAGGTTTGTCAGAAGCCATCTGAATATTGAAAGTGAAAGGGATGCTGCTGCATATTTTATGAGATATTTTTCAACTGCAGTGATAAAATTTTTAATGCTATTTCATCTTTTCTTTTCCCCTAGAACCACTGACAAAATAATTGTTTTACAGTGTTCTTAGACTCAGGATCCATTAAATAGTGTTGGGAAGTGAATACGAAATACAAGGGAGACAGCAACTGAATACTGTTTGTTTCTCATTGAAAATTTCCCAGGAGAGCAATGCACAGAAGATTGGCTTTAACCCTTTATATTTTTGCATGTTAGTCAGAAATGAAAAAGTATGTGTTTAAAACATATATATTAGAGAATATTATCTGAGCACACGCTGAGAAATGCTATTTTTACCATGTCTTTGTTTTCATTCTTTAAAGATTGGACAACCTGAAATATTTTTTCCAAGTGCTCTTATCTTCCTTGGTTGAAACTAATTGTGATGGATATACCAAAACATCAAGTCCTTTCTTTTTCTTCAGGTGAAAAGGTAACGGACAAAATTTTGTTGAATAAAATCAACTCAAATTAACTCCTCTCTTTCTCTAACTCCATCAACAATTCCTGCTCAGGTCTGATCACCTCTTCTGTTCATTCTGCAAAATGACCTTCCACATTTCCTTTTTGATATCCTTCTATTCTTTCCTCAAGAAAGAATAGAGCTCAAATTTGTTGTATTTATAACAAACTAAGAATTTGGATGTGAATGTTTTATAGTGCTATGTTTGCTATTAACAGGCCTGTGCCATGTATTGCCCCTTAATTTTTCTTCTAACATTTTTCATTACATTAGGGGAGGTCCTAAGATGAGTTCCTAAGTCAGGGGGCCGATCACAAAAGCTCCTGGCAGATTTATCGGGAATAATAACAGTGTCTGCTTGAAATAGAAACACTTAAGGGCCCAATTTCTATCTCAAAACCAATCAATCTTCATTGTATTTTAAAAGACAGTTAGGAAAACTGAGATGTTATGCTTTTAAAAATGGAAGAGGATGACTAGTATTGAAACAAAAGTGATGATGTCCGGGTTTTGACAGAAATAAATTATAGTATTAATCGATCCATGGGCTGTCTGTGTTTAGCCAGATGAATTGGCAATGTGAGCTGCTTCTATAGTATTTAAGTGTTTTTGAAAATATGGATGGCCAGAGTGAGAAAAACCAAATTGTTATCTAGAGCTCTGAAACACGTTATCAGTACTGTATAAACCATAATGCTGTGAAGTCAGCTAACACAGGAAACTCTCTGTTTCCATGTTGATTTCATTTTTGTAACACAGAAATATGTTAATAACTGTATAGATCATCTAAATTAGTTCCATTGCAACAAAATTGATTCAAAAATGATAACAAAACAGAACAGAAATTTTGATAACAAAAAAATGGGATTATATTTTACAGGCTGATTAGCCTGTTAAAATGATTAGTCTCACTTTTGAACTAAATCTGCTTCCTTTTAAGAGGTGTTTGTGAAGCAGAGGCTTAAGAACCGGTATGTTCTGATTATATGTCCTATTTTTTAATAATAACCGTAACAGAAATTTCAGCTTTTCTGCATGTACTACATTGCTAACCTTAAGTAAAATTCAGTCACTGTATTGTCACCAAATCTGTCTCTAAGAAGTTAAATACACATGGAATAATTAAAGTAACACCCAAATCCCTCACAAGTATAAAATTATCAAACTTACTTCTCTGAAATACAAAACTATCTCTGATAATCAATGTTTTAGTTAATACTGACCTTGACCAAAGCTGTGCTTACACAGTCTCAAGAACTTTTCTGCTCCTCCCAGTGCCCTAAAAGTGAGTAGGGACAGCACCTGAGTGCTGCTTGGCTTCCTGCTAGGGCTAAAGCCTGACAGTGAGCACTGATTCAACTCCGCTGAAATACAGGGGATGTTCTAGGAGGTATGAAACTGATGTCAGAATGTAAGAGCATTAAAGGGATAAGTGGCTCATTATAGTCAATTTGATATAGTGTCAGTTAAAATAACGGAATGGTTTCATAACAAATTTAAGTAAAAATAGTGTAATTAATGTCGATTGATATGAACTTATGAACAACTGATCTCGTGTGACTCAATTAACTTGGCATCTTTTATTATGACTTATTTCACAGAAGTAATTATGTCTGTGCCCTATACCAGGGTTTCTGCAGGGTTGTTTGACCCGGTTATCAAGGAGCATGAATACAAAATCAGTGTAACAGATATCTAGTGATTGCCCAAGTCAAATAAACCAAATTTTAATTGTTTATGGAGAATTTCTCGTCTAGGCAGCTCCAGTGAGTCTTGGGATGATAAATTTTTGGAAGAGGTCTTAAAACACTGTAGCTTTACCCTTTGGCAACTGAAAATTCCAGGTATTCTTAAAAAATAAAATAGGCAGGTCTGCAAGCAATCTCAGCCACTTCATAATCTGAGTCCATTAAAAAAAATAACTATCCATAAATCTACTTGTGATATTAAGAAAATAAGTTGCATTTACAGAAGCAGCATTAAAGACCAAAATGCTGTTTAGATGCCAGGTTCCCTGCCTTTAAAGAGGAACATGGATGATCTACTCAATGCAAAACACTTTGGTTTTCTCCCCAGGCAGGCTGTGATGAGCACTGACAGTGATGAGACTTTGTGGTGCTGCCTGTGGGCCTGGACCTTTCTGGTGTAGTAGTATGAGTACTGTGCAGACAATGGAGATTTGTGCTCGAAGAACGATTTCTGAAAAAAAACCTTCTTGGCTTTGTCCTATTTTTTACCTGGCAGCAGGAGAAAGCATTTTGGTGCCTCAGATCCTTATTTCAGCTTCAGTGGAAATAAAATGCACATGGGTGGGTTTGAAGAACCCCAGCTGCTTACTATGAATATACTGATTTATGAGGAAGAAAATATTTTAGTAGCTGTGATTTATTTCCCATTTTAGATATTTGTATGTCTGGTGTAGAAATTTACTAGAGGTACTCCTTAAACACTTTTCTTTCATAGGAACAGCAGTCTAGGGCTGTGTTTGTATTCCTGGATCCACTGACTGCTTAGATATCCTTGTTTTTCTCTGCTGACTGTAAGGGGCCTCAGTAAAAATGAAGACATTAAGTCTTGTAGATGGCTGAGTTGGACAAGATGAAGCCTACACTGATTTCCTAGCAAGGCACAGCCAGCATCCAGACACCTTGAAGATCCAAACTCAAAATCACAGAAGACCCAAGCTGCCTGGGGTGTCGAAATATTCAGCTTCTTAAAGAGCAGGATTGCAGCTGCTTAGAAAACAGTAACAGGAAGAAAAGAATAACTGAAGCATCTCTGGCAGGTGAGAGCCTGGTGTGCCTAATTCTAGAGATGAGTAGTTACTTTCCTGCAGCAAGGTACTGAAGCACACATTTAGCAGCAAATCATCATTGGCCAAGGCGCTTTCGAACAATTTGCATGGCGCTGGGTAAGTGGCTTAAGTACTTCACTGAATCATGACCACAGGGCAAGAGACAATTCCCGCTTTACATACCGTGCTGCTAATAGCTTTTCTGATCTCTGTAATGGAGTTCTGAGGGCACAAAACACAATTAAATTAGAAAAAAAAAAACAACCCAAAAACAACCCAACAAAAACAATAACAAAGCACTTAGTGCTGCAGTATCATATCTTTGTATGATGGAATTCCTGTAAAAGGACAGCTAATCAGTTAATTTACTTCCAGGAAAAAAGGCTTTTTCCTGACAAAAGCAAAACCCAGCCCCATGAAACACTCAGGTATAATTTTATCTGGCCACTGTGTAGGAGCACACAAAGAGCTGAGGTGAGGCACTGCCACACTCACTTTGTAAATGATACTATGGTTATAGAAGAGATGTTACTAAAAGGCAAGAAAAGCATGAGGAGCTTGTTAGATAGATGAGACTTTGTCCTTTGTCCCTTTACCCCAGGTTAACCATTCATGATAAGCTGAAGAAGATACATTCACCTTGCTGGAGGCCGTGAGCAGATTGCCATTGATTACGACACTACCACAGCATAAAATTGTATCTAATAAATATTTCTGAGCAAAAAATGACAGGAGAATTATTGACAGACTGTCATAAGCTAAGCAGAACTCTATCTTACTCACTCCACTCAAATTCTAGTCTCTGCAATGGAGATGTTTGTTAGGAAATAAGTAGAATAGATTTTAACCAATTGAAAAGGTACATTACCACGTAAATTTTGAGAAATTTTTACTAGCTACAAAGGTATATTACTATGTTGATTTTGTTAGGAAGTTGTTATTTTTGGCCCTCTTAATATTGCCATTGGTATTTACATTGAAAATACTATAAGCAGAAGTTTGTAAGGTCATAAAAGATGTGCCTGAGTTAAACTAAGTGTCCTCTCAGTAAGAAAAGATAGTGAACACCATTAAAACCAGGCGAAGACAATGCAAATTGAGCAAAGCCCCTGCTCTATTCAGGATACACCCCAGAAAGTGTGTATCCTGAATAGATATTTAGATATTAGATATAGATATTTAAATAATTTTACACCTAGCAAAGGTGTAAAATTATTTAAAGCAAGCCTGACAATGTTTACTTAAGTATAAAGATGTGTGTGTGTTTTTCGTGGTGCTTGCCTTAAATACTCAGTTTTAAATTATTTTCAGTACTGGATCCGTTTTTCCTTGTAAAGCTGTAAAGCTGGACGGCAGTCTCAGTACCCCCAGGAGCTCATCCTCCCAGGCAGCTGGGTCAACTGCTGGTCAGTGGAGCTTTTCTTATCTTCCCCTTCCCTGCAGTCCCCTGTGTCTGGGCCTGCTGCAGATACTGAGCAAAACATTGGCGTGATGCCACTGCTGGGGAATGGTAAACCGCTGGGAGCTTAAATAACAGCCAAAACAAAATCCAGATTCAGGCGTTCATTTTTCAAGGCTTTTCATTAGGATTTGTTTTAGTGTTAACTATCCAGAAAATGAATCTGTGGAATAACCAATCAATCATTTCCCTGCTATAAGTAACCCAGATGGGAGAGGACATGTGTTTGTTCTTCATTTCTCTTTGATCCAACTTGTTCTTTCCCACCTTAAAAAGTCAAGTAATAATGAGAGGTTGGACCTTTTATGACTGTGCCTCACATCTGTCACTGCAGCTAATTTTGTGTGACAGTCTTGTTAAAGTTTGACCAGCCTCTGTGTGGGTAGTTTTGTTATCATTGAGAAAATTAAAATCAGGGTTCTCAGAAGGTGGTAGTGTTATTGCATCATGTGTTTATTGCCTAACCTGTTTTCAGGAGTTTTTTGACAGTAGTACTAATAATTTTCATGCTAAAGACATCTTGGTTGTTGGTCTCCCCATTAGAGCTGCACAGACACAACTGAGAAATAGGCTTTTGAGGGGTTTGGAAACTCCCCAGGGGAGTTGTTCTTGCTGTAATCACTTAATGCCACATCTGAAAATGTTCAGACTAAAACCTCCGGTGCTCTGTGTCTCAATGCCAAGCTGGCTCACCTCCTTCTACAGCAGCTTAAAGATTTTTCCAGCCTTAAAGAACCTTGTTTGGGTACAGATGATATTCAGTCCCATGCCTCGAATCAATATTTGTCTTGGAAAGTTTATCTGGAGGTTAGATGTTGTTTTGAAGTAGGTTTTAAGAGCTGCCCAGGGCCTGCAGTGCTTGGGATCATCTGGATGGAGTGGGATTAATGGGCTGAGCACAGGAGTCACAATGTACCAAAAATCATCATCTGAGCATTGGTTGTGCATAGAGTAATATGTCTGCACAGGTGATCGGGCTTGCAAGCCTTGTAGATTTAATCTTCAATTCTATTTTATATTTAAAATGTCAGCTGAATTTTATTGGTATGCGGGAAACATTTAATCTTACTCTTTTATCACTGAGAACACATTGCTGGTGATTTAGGGCTTAGTTACCTGGTAAGAATTGCTTTATGTTGCTGAAGATTATTTGCCATATTCAGTCAGCCTGAATTCTACCTTACCCTCTAAATCCAGTGTTTCTGACAGGCTGGATCTTGAAAGCTCCTAATTCAATCCCTCTCACCCTGTGAAAAACTTTGTCCATAGAAGTCGGTGAAATTTAGACTTTCAAAATATTCTCATTTCTTCTTTAAAACCAGAAGGAGAGAGAGAGAGAGAGAGAGAGAGAGAGAAATGAGGTACAAATATGTTCCTTGTAATCTGTACATCCACCATGAATAATTGTGTCCATGTAGTGGTACAAAGAAATCAACTGTGGATCTTCAAAAAAAGCTTTTTAAAGCAGAGTGAGAGGGCTATGACAGATGAAAGTAAAAGAAAAGAAGAGAAAAGAAGAGAAAAGAAAAGAAAAGAAGAGAAAAGAAAAGAAAAGAAAAGAAAAGAAGAGAAAAGAAAAGAAAAGAGAAAAGAAAAAAGAAAAGAAAATAAGAAAGAAAGAAAGAAAAAAAAAAAGGCTGTTTCAGACCTCTAGAGATTACCAAAATGTATGATTACAGTTAGTTTCTTGGAATATGGGGCAAAATGAGTTTCTGCTAACACAGCTCCTCTAAAGAAAGGTTTCTGGGAAACTGTGGTCCATCAGAGCTGATCAGTAATGCAGGGTTGGTTTGAGAGTCACTGCTCAGGGGATTTGTATGCATGAAGGAGACTGAGGCAGCATCAGCTTCACTGAGTGGCTTTTACTCTGATGTGGATCTCAGAGATGTTGTCCATTCCTGGAAACAGAAGCAGAACTTTACAGTTGGCACCAAGACACCTGAAAATTAAAAGACTTTGTAGTTGTTAGAAATCAGGTATAGAAAGGATTTAAATTTCCTAGATGACTTGCATACCACTATATAGATTCCATTGCAACCAAATTTCTTTGCTGTACTGAAAAATCACACATGACACTTCTTACTCCTAATTTTCTAAAATGTTTCAGATGAGCTTGTGTTAGTAATGGAGATTTTTTTTGTTGGAAGTTTTTTAAAGAAATGTTTATATTGCATAAATAAGTCTGGAAAAAACACAAGAAGACAGGCTGCTAGATGTCAGATGAGGAGAAGCAGTAGGTGTCTGAGTCATCTTCCAGAGTTTGTCCTCATGTAACCTCAAAAATGCTTCCAGTTTTCTAAGAAAAGGGCTGTGAAGATGTCATTGCTCAGTTTGAGGAAGATATCTTTAATCCCAAACAAAATACTTTGCTACTTCCATGAAAAGATCTGAAAAAACTAAAAAGAATATTTTTATTTAAAATGGCATATGATCCAGTTTTAAAATTAGATATACACTAGAAAAACTTCAGTGAAGGGAAAAACATCACAAGAATGATTACAGGGACATAGTGGGACATAGTGCTTGGCCATCCTTCCATCTCCCTCCCATGACTTGGTTTGATTGCCAGGGGAAACCAGGTGGAGTTGGAACGACATAACTTCTTTAAGCTTCCCTCTTTCCCAAACGTGTGGGCTAGGCTGTAGGAGGATTGGCAGCAAATGATTGCCCTCTTCCTGGGAAACTGGGCAGGGACTTGGGCCAGAAGGGTCACTTCTGGCTAATCTCTTGTGGACCTTGGAACTTGATAGAAAAGACAGGATTTTGTCTCAAGAACATCCCTGACCACAGAGAAAGCACACTTCAGCAGGCACTTGAACAAAAATAATGATTTTCTGGTGAATATTTCTTGTTCCTGCTTCTTTTTAGTGGCTAGGTAATGTAATTTCATTTTCTGTCAGCTTCAATCACCGTAAGTGCCTAATTGAAAACCTGGCACTGAAGCAAACCTGAGGAATTTAGAAGACTGCACATTTCTTTCTTCAACATCTTCAACAAAAAGGCAAGGTGATAACTGTAAGAAATGTGGGGGAGCATAAGACAAGTTTTAAGTAAATGTAGATTCTCATTTGTAAATCTGTGAAAGGGAAACAATTTTATTCAACAGGTACCTTGGTGTGCAGCATGGTTTAAACCAAAATGAATTGGTCCAGAATTGAAGGCTTCCAGAGTTAAATACCACTTTTGCAGAGATTAAAACCTGTCCACTTAGCAGAAATAATGATGGGTTTAGAACCTGGGACTCAGGTCCTTTGCCAAAGAACTGTGAATAGGACGTGTTATGTAAAAGAGATTTTTCATAGTCACTCTTTCCACTGGCAGTGAACTCCTTCCACTTTGAATACCTGTTTGACATTGCTCAGACAAATATTTCAGAACTCAACTGTACAAAAGGATTTATTTAATGAGGAGATAGCAAAAGGAACTACCAGAGCTGTATCAGCTTAAACAGGTAAATTTTAGTGTACACTTAATATTGAGATGTGTGCCAAATTATTTTAATATCTCCTTCTCCCCAAGTGTGAGTAATTTCCATCATAGTTCATCAGGACCCCTCTCTCTTTGCTGTGAACTGCACAGTGCAAATGATGACATGTTATTCCCTCTTGCTGCCTGCTTACAATTGCCTTTACTTATTTGGGATCACTGAAATAATACATTTCATGTAAACCACGATTGTTTAATTGCTATATTACAGTGGGATAAACCAGCCCAAATGGAGACCTTTTCTTCTTTTTTTCTGGACAGGCAAGGAAAGCAAAGACAAAATCTACTGAGGTTGGAGGGATGCTGCCTATTGATTCCAGTGCCTGCTGAAGTGAAAAGAAATAAACTATGGAAGTTATGCACCCAATATGGGGGTTTTTGCAAACCTCACTAGGCATATGCCTGCCTCTTTAAATGTCAGATAATGTTATAAAAATGGTTGTCAGTGAGCTGCCCAAGATAACATGGGAAGAACACAAGGTACCAAATCTCAGTTCCCTTGTATTTCAAGCCAGTGCTTTAAAAACATCTCCTTTAATACCTGCAGGTTTCAATACATGTGTACTGATACAGCCAGGCATTTAAGATATTAAAAATAATAATAATAATGAAAAAAAAAATCTTGATTTAAGCAGTAGTTGGACATGAGGTACAACAGTTTTTGGTGACTGAAGAATCACGATGTCATGCAATTTTTCAGGCACAGAAGCTTTGCATTGCCTTGGTAACAGATAGCTGTCAATTGCTTTCAGCCAAGTAAATGACTTCTTAATTTTTGGTTGGTTTCCACTGTTGGGTTAATAGTATGATTTGAAATCAACTTTGTGACTACACAGCTAAGGCGAAGGCAGTTGGTATCACTTGAAAGAAGTCTGCAAAAATCAGTCTGTGGATATGTCTGATTAAAGAATTTGAGATAATGTCTTCTTTGATTGTAATCAGAACAGTATGAAATCTGAGTGGTGAGAAGGAAAGATGCTGCTGAATGTCCTGTGGAAATGCTTGATGTGCTATACCTGGATGCAAGTTGGTTCAGGAACATATTAGGAGGGAGCCTGATCAGGTTTTCTTTTTGAATTATAACAGTTAAACAAAATGTTTTGCCTTCTAGATGTGCATAGCTGCGAGAAAGAAGAAACAGCCAAAACAAGCCGTGTGCTCAGCTCTGGAGGTTAATGAACAAATATACGTATATGTATGCTCCATGCACAGGTGCAAGGCTGGGGAGCTTGAGGTTAGAGAACAACTGTTGTGAATTGATCCTGGGTAGCTGATTTAGCTCAATTAGTTCCCTACTGCCATGCTCTTGCCAGCGGAGTGCTGTAAGTCGGTCCCAGCCTTCCCTTTTCCACCCAAACCCATGCACTGTGAGGAAATGCACGCAGCCCTTCACGGTTGGGTGTGGTGGGTAACCAGAGAAGGGCAGGAAAGCAGCAGGTGTACAAACCATGCCTGGGAGTGCAGGACTCCACACTGTCTGTTCTGGAGCTAAGGTATGTGGAGGCTGCATTCTGGGGAAAACATCATTAACACCATTCAGTTAAAAAAAAATTCCACAAAAGTCAGGGAAAAAAATAAGGATGAAACAATGACATTCTGCACAGCAGAGATGGAAAACCACAAACTTAATTCATATTTACAACAAACTTAAATGTCCGATACCCTGGAGTCCTGTCCTAAAGTGGGAACGCAGATCTATCTCCCTTGCTGCCTGAACAAGCATAAATAAATTCCTGAATGATTTATTAGTGATAAAAGGTAAAACAGAACCAAGTCCTAGCTCTAAATGAGTAACTTCTGTTTGACTAAGACTATAGAGTTCACACTATAGCTGTTGTGATTTACACACCTTTAGAAACTGCATGTATTCAAAATATTTTCCTGGAATTCAAAGACCTTTTTAATATTTGTTTTAAAATTTATTCCAGTTCTTCTGTGATAAAGTAATTAGAGAAAACTTAAATTTTATTAGATCGATCTCAGATTAAATTATCACAGCTCCTTGCCAAGCTAATTACTTAGGTACTATATATTGTAAATTAATTAAATTAGTGTATATAAAAGAATTTATTATTTTTTTCTGAAGTGTGGGTTTGGATCTATTGTAACCATTTTACTGTGTTAAGAACAGTAAAATATGCACCATTTGGTTTTTTAAAAATGTTTTGTGAGCTCAGTGACTTGAAAAAATACAAAGGACTTATTGTAGTACATCTTCTACATCTATTCACGAGATCATCTTTCCAAGCTCAGAGACTTACCTTATATCATCAATATGCCTTCAATATTGGCCTTAGAGAGCTCTGCTGCTCTTTATAGTATAAATTAATTGCCTAATATCCAGGGGTGACTTTGAGAGATACTTAGGTATTAGTTTTGCATTCACATCCCAGATTTACTTTCCTACCTTTTTTGTGTATTGGTTAAAAATATTGATGGATACTTCTTTGTGCCTTCAAAGATATAGATATTAGTAAGTGTATTAGGAAGTTTAAATACGTTTTCTACTGTGTATATTTACAGTTTCACTTTAGCTTTTAAATTTGGTAAACTATAGACTTTTAAAAAACCAGTAAATGAAAGAAGGAATATTTTGGATAGCAAGTGTCCTAAAACAAGAAGGTATAATTTATTACCTGAATAAGCTTAAAACAGACAAATCCATAAAATGATGTTCACATTTTTGGTTTTTTAATTTATATGCTTTTATTCACACCTCAGAATTATATACATACTGCTGTCCCAAGGTGGCAAAGCCCTTAAGCACATTTAACTTTCAGGGATGCTCTTTAATATCTAAGTGTATGTATTAATAATTGACTGCACACTCTATAAGATCCTAAACCACTTACAACTACCCTGCAATTTTTTTCACCTAATTTGCCCATGTGTGTTTATGGTAACAAGTCTGCAAAGCCTTACTGAATGGACAAGACCTGCTGGAAAGGATTAAACCTCTAAGATGTGCCTTGCCAGGACTGATGCCCTGTCATCAGCAAGAGCATGAGTGCAGCAGCTCAGAAGGGCTCCTTTGCTCTTCACAGGTGAATTGGAAAAAAATCCAGACTCTCAGTCCTTACACACTGATCTTTTTAATTTACACTGGCGTTGTAGACCTTTTGGTAGTCAGAGCTTGGTGTCTAGAGGGATTCATTTTGTATAGAAAACAAACATTTGGTGGAGTCACTTATTGCGTGCAGCTCTGCACTTTTACAAAGAGCAGACATGGAATTTTTCTTCTTGTTCTGTTCAGAGAAAATCAAGACTGTTTACCTGCTTACATGTTCAAGGCCTTGCCAAAAGCTTGGTTCAAGAGCTTTTTCACTTTTATTGCTGTGAGTGCTGCTCATTCTTTCTTGCTGACCCTCTGCTTTCTCTGTTACTTCTCACTCTGACTGATGCATACAGGGAAATTTTTCTACTCAGATAAAATCTTTATGGATCTCTATTTTGGATTTTGGGCGTTATTGTGTCAGCTAATTAGAGTAGGTTCAGCCTTGTGTGAATTTTTTTATAATAGAAACAAAATGGATTTCAAAATGAGGAAAGTGAGGAGGAGGGTCCTGCTTTAAACTGCCTCTGTAGATACTTGCTTCTAGAGGAAAAAATTATCTCTCTCTCTCTCTCTCTCTCTCTCTCTCTCTTTTTTTTTTTTTTTTTTTTTTTAGTGGTCAAAACTAAGACTGCCTGTTACACTTACAACTTTCAGTGCTGTTTACTCAAGCTGTTCAGCTTGTTCATATTCCATAAACACATTTCTTCATCATTGTTTTTTTCTTGGGCACTCATCTCTGTTAATCAACTGTTCCTTATATAACATAGACTCTATGAAAAACATGACACAAACAGCTCCAAGCCACAGATCATGAACCTCTCATCTTGCACTTTCCAGTCAAGGAGCATTTTGTATAAATTATGTGCATTGTGTTCATTCTCCCTTCAATTAGAGCAA
The DNA here is from genome assembly GCF_015227805.2 of Hirundo rustica. Lineage (NCBI taxonomy): Eukaryota > Metazoa > Chordata > Aves > Passeriformes > Hirundinidae > Hirundo > Hirundo rustica. The sequence goes on along the minus strand of NC_053453.1, from coordinate 66,110,828 downwards.
CCAGGTAAGGTAATTGCGCACCTAGCAAATGTGGCAGCTGCAGGCAAATAATCATAGCTCCAGCACCTGCTCCCATGGCAACTGATGTGTTTACACTCACAAAAGTACACATTTCTTCCTTCTACACAGTAGAGAGAAATGAGGATTTAGAGCTACAAGGAAAGAGCTTACAAGGATAAATGTTTAAGCCAGTGGTTGGAAGAAACTGTGCTTGCTGTTTGGAGTGAAAATGTAGGGAGTGAAAATAAAAATAAGGAGCTGTTATCAGACAACAATTAAACATCACCTTCACCTTCTGAACTGAGGGTGAAAAGGCAACTCTCAGAGGCAGATCTCACTCCCTTTGAAACAAATTCCTCAAGAGAAAGGGGACGTAGGAGGGATTCCAGAAGTCAATGCTTCAGCACTGCTTCTGCAGATGCGACTCCAGTGTGCTGCAGATATGTACCCTGTTTAGAGAATACTTTGAAGTGACTGCTTTTTTGGAAGGTAAAAACTATTCCTTCAAATACACCATGTAAAAACATATCATTGCTACCAGCTTTGGCTGGGAGTTTGTACATCTGCATCTACTTGTGTGTTGCCAAGCAGCAGAGAGAGATGTGGGTGGAAGTTTAGGGCCTGAGCTGTGTGCATGCAGGGAAATTAAGACCTTTTACCTTTCCCTGCCATCCCAACAAGACAGCACCCTCTGCTTCTCTTGCAGTAAATCCAAGGCAGCCAATACATAAGCACTATTTTCACTTTCCTGCCCACACACACTCTAAATTTAAATAGAAGAGAGCCCCGGCCATGCTGGGAATTTATAGAAAAGGTGTGTTGGATCATGTGGGTGATTTCGGAAAAAAACAACTATGTAACAAGCACAGATGAAATTGTAGGAAAACTGGTCAGGGGTAGCAGAGTTGACCTTGCTTAAATTCTCATGTGGAAAATATGGGCATAAGAGTGCCTTAAGCTCTAGAAATGTCATATTCTTTCAAAAAATGGTGCTCTGAATGAGTATCTCGTAAATAAAAATTAAGAAATGCCAGTCTTGTATTTCTTAGGCTTCTCTTTTCATTCTGTGAGCTGCTCATCCTAATGAACACTTATTCCTCTGCACTGTGGCTCTTGGTTGACTCAGAACAGATTCCAGTCACTAGAGTAACATACCTGGAACAAATAATTTATAAGCACTTCCTCAAGCACGGCAGTCTGGACTGATGTCTTAAGCAGTTAAGATACTTCTGACATTCTGTAATGAGCTGTGAATCTTGAAAGGAAAATTGTCACAGTGCAGCTTAAGTTGAATAGGTCTGCTACTCATTATCGTGAATTGTTCAAACTTGGAGAATCACATACCCGAGGGTTGGACCAAATGTGGAGGTTCTGAACCAAGACAGGTGATTCATTGTCTGTTTATGGCTGCAGCTTACCCCAAAGTTATAAAGGAGGTACACATGTTAGGGCTGCAAAGCTCTGCATCCTTAGCTGATAAAGAAGGAAGAAATTATATATCCTCTCCATTTAGCTGTCTTTTAGCAGGATTATGAGGGAAGATGTTAAAATGTCTCAGTTTAAGACTGTGATTTACTATTTAAGCAACGAGAGCTGGTATTGCAATGAGACCCCCCTTTACTTGTGTGCAAATTCACTTATGCCAGTGGATCTCTGCTGGGGCATTGGTCTCTCCCTGCAGAGATTTCATTGCCAGAGTGTGTTTTAAATCTTCTGATTTGTTTATTCAGATAAAAAGTTCTGTTGTGGCCAAACAGATGGAGTACATCAATAGGATTAAGCACTGCAGAAACTACCAGGATTTAGCTCTGCAAAAATTACCCCTGGCTCTGCCATAGTTGGTCTAGGTGATGTAGTGCATGTTGTTGTTGTTTGTTTGTTTGTTTTGTCTGCCTCTTTTTCTGATTTTCCATCTATGAAATGTTACCCATTTACTTAATATTGCTTAGGAATACTACATGCACTACAAACATTTTTGACTTTTTTTGTCCAAATTATCTGTAGTTTTTGGGTTATAATGATATTACCCAAACTGACTTTTAGATTTAATTTCTGCAGTCAAAGATGCTTGGCTGCGACCCGTCAGGAAAGCTGTGACAGACTTGCCTTTGTGACTGCACACAAAATGTCAGTTATATAGAGGTGACATCAAATGAAAATGTCAGATGTGGTACCCCACATAAAGGTAATAGATATTAACATATATCTACCAAAAATCTTCATTGATGTTTTAATATTTTTCTAAAAAGATTCTTCTGGTACAGTTTTCTAAAAAAAAAAAAAAAAAAAGAAAAAAAAAAATCACTTTGAGCATATTCAGTCATTTCTGTTCACTTCAAATACACTATTTCAGTGCAGTCGCAGTGGGAATAGTGTCACTGCACAGAAATATACAAAAGAATTTTATGGAGGACTGAATCCAATACCTTATTTAGGGAAAAACTTATGATGGACTAATAAAAATCTCTTATTATTCCCTAATACAGGAAAGACACCAGACTAATATGAAAAAAGGCCCTAGAAACTATAGAATAATTAACTAATTAATATTTTGCGAGTGGTATATCTTTGCCAGTTTCATTTTGGAACAGAGACATTGTGGCAAATTTAAAAAGCCTTCCTCCAAAGTTTCCTAGATAAAATTTGTATGTAATTTCTGTGTAAGTTTTATTTCAAAGAAAAGTATTCTAAACCAAAGTCAAAACCAGCCAACAATGAAGAATGTTGCTTGGCAATGTATTTTCTTGTTTTAATTTCATGTTTCAACTATCATGTGTAAATCATTAGTATGTCACTTTCTGAAGAGTTTTACCTCTGTCCAAACGACTTATGGCTTATTCTTCTGTTTGTTAGCCACTTAAGGTAGTGTAAAACAGGCTACAGAAATAAAGGATAGAAGAGCCATTTGATTTTTGAAATCCATTTGGAGACATTTTTTGCATAAGCTAGCAAAACCTGAAGTAAGTTGTTTTAAGAAGTCAGTCCTATAGGTGGTAAGAGGGGGTGATCTTTGTGTGCCTGTATTTGAGGAGTACAGTTTTCTGCCAGAACAGGGGTGCAAGCTACTGCTGAAGCCTTCTGAACATACGCTGAAGCTTCCACAAGATCAAATGAAACATGAAACAGATCAGTGAGAAAAAATATACAGTGTAGATTTTTGATCTGAGCATAATTTATTGGAATACACAGTGGATTTTTGTGAATTTTTCAGAATGCCCTTTTTCACAATATGTATCATTTATGAATAGAGTTTTAGTGTGGGAGAGGAACCCCACAAGAAAAACCAAACGCATAAACCCACTAACACTTGCACTACGGTCTTTTCAGCTGTAGGAACCAGCCTCTTCTCCTCCAGCCCAGTTCAGCTACTCTAAGCATATTGGATCAAACAGGACAATTGTGTCATTCCAGACTCAGATTGCAATACAAACAGCTCAACAAGTGATGCATACCTAATGATGTTGTAATTAAATCATACATCAGTATCTTGTGCTGTCAATGCTCAGTGTAATCTTGGTCAACAGCGTTCTAATCATTTAAATGACAATGGTGGAGATACTATGAGAGCAGTAGAATTTCACTATATGGCTCTGCTCAATGTCCTCACAATCACAAACACATTTTCATTGTAAATGGATCAAGGAAGGGACGGGAGCTCTGTCCTTGGTCAGCACTTGGGTAAGGGTGTGCAAATCCCCTTCTGGCTCCAAACTGCTCAGGAAGGTGAAAGGACGTGTTCATTTGATGTAAAATTAAAGCGAAAAACAACAAACCCATCATTTTTCTTTTCCCATCCTCCAGAAGCTGCAGTCCAAGCATTTATTTCTGCTTTTGTTACATTCAAAGGTCTTATCAATAGTTTACTAATATTACGGTAGGCAGGCTAATGGAATCCAAGTTTAATTAAGGTTGGTATTTAATTTAGTTTGCTTATCATGACTAAAAAACCAAAAAAACCCCAAACAACCAAGAAACTTAAGGCAGCTATTCATCAAACATGTTCCTATTAAAAGTGGCATTTGCCCTACATCTAGAAAAGGCAAAGGACTTTTGCAATACTGAACTGTGGCTTTCTGAGTCGCTGCTGGAAATGACCTTTCCAAAGCCTTGTATCCCTGTTGCATCCTGAAGTTTTCTTCCTTCTCTTACCTTTGAAAGGCCGTTCCCCCTCAGGTTAAGTCAGGGTACATCTCCTCTGTGGTCAAAAATGTGTGGGCCTATTTCATAGCTCCCCTTTTGACCTTTTCCTATGAGGTTCCGCTGGAACTCTGCACTGTAAGACCTCCATAAGATTCCAGAGACCAGAAATCAGTGGAAAATGTTTTTTAGAGGAGCAGGGAGAGATGTCAGAGCTGCATTTGGTTGTATCCATCCCTGGTGAAGAGCCTTGGCAGTCTCTTGAATATAGCTGGCTTGCTTTGCCAGAGCCTTCACAGATATTCCCTGAGGATCTCCAGCAGCAACAGCCCCTCAGGGCACTGGTAGTGAAGACTTTTTGTCTGTCATTCCACTGAGAAATCCAATTCACAGTTCCATACACTGAATTTCTAAGCTCATGGATATCCTGTGCAGCTCAGTTAATATTTGGAATCCACTTTCAGAGAGAAAGTCTTCAGGATGGAGTCACTGTCACTGCCATTCTCAATGCACAAGTACAATTGAGGTTAATTGACCACCCAGGCACTGTGATTTCACTTCACATCACATGAAAGATGAAAAATAGGCTCAGACAGTGTCTAGAGCACAGAATGGAAAAAGTCAGTTCTACAGAGGAGGTTAAAATTTTCTTGGAAACATTTTGAAGTTTTTTATACTTTGAAGCATCAGAAAGCACAGGAAAGACTGTTTCTATTTGAGATTTTTTTTTTTTTTTCTTTCCCCCCCTGTCTTACTGGAATGTATCAGCTCAGCTGAGGATAAATTTCAGAAAATGGAGCAATTTCATTTGCTGTCAAAGTGTCCTACATGAAAGATTATATGCTTTTTGCCACTTTTGTAGAAGCAACTATATTTTCCATATTTTGACAGTTGCTAGCAAAAGAAGAAGTCTTAAGATTGTTGTTGTAGAAGTAATGTTAACATTATTTTATGAGATGTTCTGTTTGCAACCTCATGTTTGACAATCCACCAGGATTGTTGTCTTGACACAACGCAGCCTTATGATAAAACTATTGGTAACTCTGATGGTCTGACCAAAACCATTCCCTCTTGCTCCAGAAAATAATGATGCCTTAATTTTCAGGGAAAGTGTCGTGACTTTTTGAGTAAATATTGCCATGGCTGTTACTTGCATATCGTCATCCATAGTAGCACAAAACTCAACTGATACAACTGGATATGCCTGAGGAAATAAGAACTGCCCAAAATTCTCCTAGAGTTCTCTGAGTTATAAAGATGAGACCTCTGAGGTCTCTCTAGTTAAGGAGGTGTTTCAAAGTTCTGCAGATCATCAAATTTGAAGCTGGTTGACTGCTGCAAACAAGTTCACTGTCCCATCTATGCATGTGACTGTTTGGGGATTCTCAGACCCCTCAGGGAATAAACAAATTAAGCTGTTCCCACAGGCACACCCCTGATACCCAGCGGCTCCACAATCAAATCTCATAACTGCAGCTCACTTCTAACCCTTGCCACGGAGTCACTGCTGCACTCCTGCCTTGGAGGGGGAAATTACCCAAAGCCTGTAATATTCTTCAAGTGTGAAGTAACTCTTGCTGGCATTAGTGGGAGGTAGTAGAGAACACAACCACCTAAGATGACTTTACTTAAGCCATAGGCGTAATTTACACTGTCAAGAAAATGACTGTACCCTGCCTGAGGTCAGACTGACTGGGCAAGAGAAGATCTCCAGCAGTTTAGCTGCTCTTTCAGTCAAGCGCTTCCCACTTGCTTAGTACCAGCATTTCAGAGGCAGCTCCAGACAAATGCAAATATCCTGCAGGCAGGTGTTTATTTGAATTTTCATCTCATCTATATAAGATACTTTGAATGTCTCTGTGGGCTATTAATAGGCGTGGAGATGTCACTTAAACTACACCAAACCAAAACCGCATGGCTTAAGGAAATGGTTGGTTGTTCAGGGAAGGCAAGGACTGACTGGCTTTTGACACTGATCCGTTTCCTTGTGGCTAAAAACAATCCCTAAAAGGAGTGACACACAGATATGGGAAATATAAGAGCCTCTCTTCTCTTTGCTTCTACTGTAACTGCTGAAAATATGAGGAAAATTACTGACCAGCCATCCTGAATTTTGTTATTGTTACAGAGGCAAAAACCACATTTAAAAGTGCTATTGTTAGGAATGCTGTTGCTGGTGTGAGGAATAAGATGGGGCACAAAAGGGGTCATTAGGCATGAACGGAGTGTGGAGGCTCTCTCAGACTTGCATTTACCAGCTCAGAAAGACACTTGTGGCTTGTAGTTGCTCATATTAAGCACAGCTACTTTCCTGTTTGTCCCTTGGCTTTTATTATCCATTTCTTCAGCTCTAACAGTTCTTTCCTGCCTTTTATTTTGACAGAATGCATTGCTTGGATACTAATACTGTATTTCTTTTGAATTTAATCTGCCAAAATGGAACAAAGCTGGTTTTTGAGTACAATTTCTTTCTCAAGCCAAGGACATTCGGCCTTTACAACAAGCTGTATAAGTTAGAAACATTTTAGAGATTGTAACTTTGTTATGGGGAAGGGACATGAAACAGTCAGGTTTGAAATATTTACAGCTGAAGGGAGTGCAGAATGGGTAATCAGCTTTCTACCAGAATTGGATATAAGATCAAATTATAGAGATGTTAATGGGACCCTTAATGGTGCTAGAAAATTTTCTGCCACTTTCTCAGTCCGGGCTTTGCTTTCCTCCGTGGCAGACTTCTTCCATCTTTGTGTGCTTTCACATTTCTGAAGTGTAAATGACTTAGAGATGACCCAACAAATTCTAAGTTAAATTACATCCAGTGCTGCATTGAGGCTTATTACTCAATGCTTTCTATCCATCACCTTTGAACTTTTGCAGTTTTATCCATCCATTTGAAGGCTGAAGCCTTCTGTTCTTGGCATGCTTCTTAGAGGTTTTCTGGAGAGTTTGATCAAAGCCCAATTTGTTTACTTTTAAGAATGAAATAGAAATATGGGCTGTTTTTTCCAATTATTTTGAATGGCAGTGGTTCTTCAAGAATTAAGATAAGAAATGTGAAGTTCAACAAGGTCAAGCTAGAGTAGTTTCTTTCATCCTCACTGTAAATACATTTGAAGTCGTTGATAATCACCTGTTGATAATCTTTGCAAATGCAGACGTAGCGCAACTGTATTATAAGATTTTCTTAATCTTGCTTAGTTTATTGATTATCTTCAAATTCTTGCACCTGAGTAATGGTAAAATTAGTTTTTCTTTTACAGGAAAATTTTCCTCTTTTTCCTTGTCATAATATTTTTTTTTACCATAAGGAAAAAGCATTGTATGGAAAGCAAGGAAAAAATGTAACATTCTCAGTTGTGATTGTAACATTTCTAAATGTGATATTTAAATTAAGTCAAAAATTTTCAGAATAAGTGTACTTGTCCTTACACTTCTAGTTAAAGTTCAGGTTGAAATATATTAATTGCTCAAATTATTTTGGAAACTAAATATACAGATGAGCCAGGCTGCACTGAACAAGACCTTGAAAATATAGATATCGGTTCTCCATGATAAGCAAATTTTGCAGTTATTGAAATAATCTATCATTATTATTGTTGCTAATGAAACACCAAGATTTCATCGTCTTCAAAGAGTAGTCATTTAATATAATATTGTATAACATTTCATTATTACAAAACTGTTCACACCTTCTGAGGAAGATGGAAAGCATTGTTTTTCTCTGTTTTGTTTTGATTCTTTAAATTAATTAATGAATCAAGTTGAATTCAACATGGACAAAAAAGTGACCTTGACCAACAAAATCCATTTAATATCTTTGTTCCTTCTATGTGTTCCATCTATCTGGCATTGATTTATAAGGAGGGCTGGCAGAGAGCTGTTGCTAAGGGACAGAGCTTTTGTAGGTCCCCATTAAGGCAATATTCCTGAAGAAGAAAAGTAATTTACATGTTGCAAGTGCTGCCTACAAGAAAAAAAAAAAAAAAGAGAAAAAAAAAAATCAAGCCCAAATAAGTTGTAAAAGGGAACAAGCATAATCTGTATGAATAAAACCCCTTGTGTCAGGGACAAATAAAGGAGCACAGGCCACACACTCTGATCTAGATGCTACTCCTTTGCAAGCTGGCAGACAACCTTGGTGATTTCTTATTATATTAAATTCCTTCCAATTTATACCTAATAACCAATGTCAGAATATTTAGCATGAATTTTATCTGCCATATACATTCGCTATTCCACTTAACAGAATAACTTTTATGTTCACCAAACTGCCAGTCTCCAGGGTAAAAGCCATAGGAGGGGAGAAAACTGTCAATGCCACATCTTCTTGTTCCCCATGTAGTCAAATACTTTCTGAATTGTTGCCCTACAGGGGAGCCTCCTTTTTTTTTTTTTTTTTTTTTAACTACTCTATGTATATAAATGCATCTGAACTCTTTCTTTTATATTCATTAGAGATAAGATGGAAAAGGAGAAAGATATTGAACAAAGTGTTCTACAGAGAAAATGAATAATTTTCTTTCATCACAGGAAACAGAAATTAATTATTTGCTTTAATCTGGAAAAGGTAGCTTCTGTTGGATACCTTAATATATTAATTTTAACAAGTTGCTCGGAATTCAAGCTGGAGTGGAGAAGGGAACAGTTGTTACATTAAAATTCTCAGGATTTGATGAAATTCATTCCAAGAAATGAGCCAAAGTAATCTCTGAATGATTAGTGATTATCTCCTGGAAGATGCAGACAGGAAATATCCCAGAAAACTAAGAAAAACAAAACCTTTCACAACTTTTTTCTAAAATGAGCTGAGGAATTATAAATCAAGCAGTCTGATTTCAATTCCTAGAAACAATGCAAAACAAATTATTGAGGTAATTTTAAGTACCTACAAAATATAAGGGTTGTAACATCAGACAACAAGGAACTGCCAAGAAAGAATCATATCAAATTTTTCTGATTACTTCCTTTAAGAATGGTGGCAGTCTAGTGTAGAAAGGAGAAAGCAGTAGATATAAATGTAAATTAACTCTGATAGCATCTTAAAATTTATTCAACATCAGAATCTTATAAGTTTAGGAACTATGGTGTGCATGGATTTGCCTTTGGGAAGCTGTAGAAGTAGTTGAAAAGTTCATAATCAGTGAAACTACATCAAACATGGAGGACATGCTGAGTAAATCCCCTTAAGCGTTTGGTCAAATTCTACTTGGTATATTAATGAAAACTGTGAATAGTGGAATGGAGACTATGCATTTTAATTTATGGCTTGTGCAAAGATGAAAAAATTTTAAGTATCTTGGGGAAAATGCTAAAAATGCTTGTGGCAGTTTGGAGAGCTGCTCAGAAATGTGAAAATTTGCAGCTGAGTATTTATGAACCAAAGTTCTGTGCTTGAGAAAACAAAAAGCAAATTGAAATTTGAAACAGAATATTTTTCCTTAAAGAAAGTAAAGAATACAGTGGAAAAAGATATAGTAAGAAAGTACTTTTAATTTTAGATGCCTGAAGCATACGTTTGTACAGAAAACCTCTAGTTACACTCCTCACTAAAAACTCCAGAGAAGCGTTGGAATGTATATCACTGTTTGGGAAATGCATTTTTAAGGCAAAGACAAAGTAAAGAAAATCCAGCAGTGTGAAAGATGGGTTTAGAAAGCACGACCTAGGAGGGACCTGGCTCACTGAGAGGTGGTAGAGAGTGACTTTACCATATGTAATTGCAATATCCATGATCACTAAATATTTTCCAAGGAATGAAGAAATCAATCTGTCTTTCTTAATAGATGGTGATTGTTTTGGATGCAAAAGCTTAGGAAACTTGGGAGGATGGTGAAGAATAAGACTGGATAACCTGAAGATGAAGAGAATTTACTTTTACAACAAATTGTTAAGATCAGGGTGCAAATATACACAAATTATATGAATTATGAAGGGTGATCAAGGCTTGTATGATCCTGGCTTTGGTGGGGACATTACTTTAAATGACTCCTGGGATACTCTTTGACACTATCAACTGCAAAACACTGTCTGAAAAGAAGTTAGAGAGGATTCATTGCTACTCGTGTGGAAGCACCAATTCCGTAGGAGAGAAAAAATGTCAATCTCAGGACAAGAATATGAGCTTTTGTGGCATGGACTCACATTGTTTTTTGAAGGAGCACAGTAAACTGTTTTTCATGTTAAACTTGTCGACTCAGAACCTATTGGTTCTTGGCACTTTCTGTCATGTAATTATTTTGCATTCTCTAAAAACTGTTACACAACAAGAGGATATTATGCTTTTATCTTGATTTTTTAAAAGCAAGAATATTTTGAGTATTCCATTAAAAAGCTCTGAATCAATTTGCTACATTCTTCACAATTTTCCACATTAAATTCTCATGTGGTAGTTTTCTGACATTTGGAATAACTGAATTAATTTGTAGGAGTGAGATCAGGTTCAGAGTGATGGGGTGATGGAGGAGGAAGGGGTAAGAAAATTTACCCTATATTTCAATGCTAGCTCACAAGCTGTTGTTTTGTCTGGTCACAGACAAAAACCAGTAATGAACCGAATGTATTAATTCAATTTATATGATTGAATAATCTCTGGCTGTCAAGTTATGTGCTTTGTGAAAGTCTGAATGTGGATTGTCAAATTGTCCATCCAGGAAGAAAAAAGCTTTTTGCTTACAATGGGCTAATGATGGTTTGACAATTTAATTATACAGCAGGGGAGTTCTGAAGAGGAAATGAGGTATGGAGGCAAGTCTGCTTATCCACACAAGTTTACTGCTTTGAGCTGAATCTGAAGACACAGCATATTGCCTACAGAACAGATTTTTCAGTCCACACATTCCAAAAAGCTTGTTGGATGGGTACAGAAAGGGGGGCTCTGTTAAAATTTGGTTTGAAGCTAAATTGATTAGAGCTTTGCTTCTATACATGACACTGGACTCCATAATTTTTTGTCAGTTACAGTTTATTTAAAAAAAAAAAAATTCTGTAACTTTATTCATACTTTGTCTATATAAATTTTCAGTTAGTTGGTTGGCATCCCCCCGTTTCGTCTGTATGGTGTCTCATTTTAAAACGAGCATCCTGGCCCAGACTGTCTGTGGCCAGAACATTGTGTATTTCTCTAGTTGCTCAGGAGATGGCAATACGGGAGATAAGGAAGAATTTTGGTGATCAGCATGACTAGGAAATTTTGGCCTTAAACAGTAGGTTTGAGGAAATGAAAATATCTGAAAAATTATTCATCAAATTTATCACTTCAAAGCTTCTCTAGGTTTTTTGCTTCACTGATAGACTTGTTAAGTGTCATGTTTAAAGGAAGCTTTTTTACCATAGGGAATATCACAAATTCTGTGTCCCTGAGTTCAGATCAAATCGGTTCACCAAGGCTGCAAAACAGTTATCAGACACTAAATTCTCCTTTACACTGACTTGAACTATTTTTAAACCAATGACCTAGAGAGGACAGTCTTGCTCACGTTAGTTTCCCTTTCAGTGATTTTCCTTCTTGACAAAGGGTGAGGACCTTAAAAAGTTTGAAATCTAACATTTAATTCAAATATCATTAGACACAAACACATTCCACTTCCTTTAAAACGGGCATAGTCTTCCTTTGCTCTACAGTTTGAATGGGGAACACAGAAACACAGTGAAGCCTTTTTTCCAAAACACAGTATTTTTTGATCATAAAGGACAGTGCAGAAACCAAAGTCCATTTCTGTTGAAAACAGGCACATCTCCATGTCTTGTTAGCAGTGATAACTTCCAGATGGCACTACTGACTCTCATAGTCTGGCTGGCTGTGTCTGGGAAGCCACAGCAGAAGCTGGAGAAAATGTTTATTAGCACCTGTAGTACAGCTGAGAAAGGTGCTGAGAACATCAGGCAAAAGGATCAGTTCTGCACTATATGCCTTTACTTGAGATTCATGTTTTAGTACAGCATTTTAGATCATATTCAGGTCCTCTAATGTGTGGTCAAAACCAAGCCCTTTTAAGACTAATTTGGATAACACGCATAATAATAATGTAATAAAAATTGAAAAATGCTAAGTGCTGCTGTGTGATCTGAAAAGCCAGGTTGTTTTAACTTTTTAATTAGACTGCTTCTTCAAATAAAATAACCCTGAAGAAGAGAGTTATTTTTACTGACTGAAAAGTCAAATTTTCTCAACAATGGCATCAGAGGATTCCATGCAGGTTATTCTCTCTGGACTTCTTAATGAGATGCATTAGATTAATATTTGTATTGCCTTTGTCATCATACAGTCCTTACTGACTACACCCATACTGTAGATATTATTAACATTAGAAAAAAGGCACATTCTTCCTTTAGAAACAGAAAGAGAACTGTGCTCTGTAGAATTTTGGAATGTTATTTATATTTTCCTGCAGTGTACCAGCATTCTCTTATCTTTTTGCAAGTTTTTGTCCAGATGTGCTTTCTAAAATATGTGACAGGACTGCCCTTTTTTGGATGACTTTTTACTTGTACTGTCCCTTAGAAGCAGTTCCCCAGCTTTCACCGATTCACAAAAGAGTGAGGTTGAAGAGGCTTCTAGAGCTCCATCTTCCTCAGATCCCTGCTCAAGCAGAGCCATCTAAACAGGTTGCACAGGACCATATCTTTTGAATATCTCCAAGTGTGGAGACTCTACAACCTCTCTGAGCAACCTCTGCCAGTGCTTAGCCACCCTTAGAGTAAAAAAGCATTTCCTGATAGTCAGTGGGAGCCTGCGTGTTTCAGTTTGTGCCCATTGCCTCTGGTCCTGTCACTGGGCACCACGGAATAGAGCCTGGCTCTGCCTTCTTTGCACGCTCCTCTCCTTTGTGGGATTGGCAAATTTGCTGTGGGTGTGCTCTGTCCCATCATCCAGATCATTAATGAAGATGTTAAATGAGTTGTATTTATTAATAAAGCCTGGGCAAGCAAAATGAATAGATTTTTGTGTTAAAAGGATGCTGCTATAAGTCTGCTAGGAAAAACTGTGATAATTTTGTGTATTTCTTTTTAGGATTTGTGAGACATAGTGATGGAGCAGAGGAGACAATTTCATTTTAATTGAACCCTCCTTTCTCCCAAACCAATTTTGTAGTGCTGTTTAGAATCACTCAGAAATTTGTGGCTCTACACGAAAAAAGGGATCTTGGGAATCAAAAGTATTCCAAAATCAAGCTAATTATGCAACACTTTTAAATGAGTTCTTTTTGGTGAATAATTGGTGCTTCTTGGTCTAGCTGGTAGCTATTTTGTATTGAGCTAGACCTTGTTCATGGGTTTCATGAATAATATTAACTCCACCCCCCCCCCCCTTTTTTTTTTTTCCCCTAAAAATTCCTAGATCTAGCCTTTGTATAATCAGGAAAGAACAAGTTGGAAGAACAATTGGTAGTTAGATAGCTCTTCCTCTCATATCTATAGACCTGTGCTATTAATTGTAGTCTGGATAATTATAGTCTAGACTAAAATATAGTCCTATAGTTCAGGACTCATCCAAATTGGATTATCCATGGCTAAATGTTGTGGGGCTTTTTGCTGTTAACTAGTACAATTGAGAATACTGTTGGCTGTAATTAGGTCTTTCTTACCTTTTCTCATTAAAAAAAGCCTTTATCATATTAGGTTTGGTAATTTTAGAATGGATCTGTTTTCTTCCAATAAATGTGTGATATTTGAGTACTCTGTAAACAAATAGAGAGAAAATAGACAGTAAGTTTAAGGAACACTAAGTTTAAGGAACACTTTTTTTTTTCCTTTTTCTCCTTCAACATCTCCAAGCTGAGAATCAAAGGTTGCTTCCTAAAGAAAAACTTAAAAGTTAGTTTGCTCAGTTTTCTTTCAACAGACAAAAAGAGACTCTGTCCAACATGCACATTTGTGTTCAGGTAACTACATAAGTATGTTCATATCCCTGCTCATGGGTTAGACAATGCCATTGAAGTGGTCCTCCTGTCATTCAATGTTTCACTTTATGACATGAAAAACATTTGAAAACCTAGAAAATAAGAAAATCCATTGTAAAGCAAAGTGTATTTTTTTTCCACGAGTTTAGTTCCCCAAAATCAAACTTCCTACATTGCATCTGAATTCTGTTTAAAAATCTTTCTAAAGGTACTTTTTTTGACAGTTTATAATTAAAAGCCAGTTTGTGTGTTTGTTTCTTTTGGAAAAAGCAATTTCTAAACAATATGAATTTACGAGTGTTGTTGTTGCTTTTTTTTTCTTTCTTACTAAACAGCATGAAATCAATAAAAAGAGTGATCCCCTCTAAATTAATGTGATCTCTTTTTTGTTCTTGAGCAGTCTGGTCACACAAAGATAGTTAGGTAAACTAATAGCATTTGTGGTACAGCATTTTGTGACATCAACTAGGCCAACAATTTTGAATGTACAATGTTAAATCAAATGGTTTGACTCTGTCAACATAAATGATTGAACCTGTGACTGTAATTTAATAGCAATAGTGCAGAATAAGCAAGTCATGATATATAGTGAAAATAATGGATAGGTTGTAGAAATAAATTGGTAAAAATTAATATTTTATAACCTTGATTAAAGGATTTTCCCTCCATTTAACTGATTCATCTCCTCATCAATTTTCTGCCAGTGTTATTCTGACGATTAATGAAAATATTTATGTCTGAAGTCCCAACTGTAAACAACCCAAACTCATATTAGGATGGGAAAACTGTTTTTTATGCAAGAGGTTTAGATATTACCATAATTTAAATTGTTCAGGGATTTTTTTAAGTGAACTTCACCTATTAGCCCTCTGCATTATGAGGTAATTTAACACATGTATGTGGCTCAAGGGGCAGATTTGGCAGCAGCAATATTAAGTCAGTTATTAAAGAAGGTAGTGGACAAGATAATCAGCAACTGATATGAAAAAATTTCACTAAAATACAAGTGTGATTTCAAGATTGAAAATAATGTGGACAGTTGCTCTTTGTAAACACAAGTGTCCTATTCCTTAGCCCAGTGCAAGCAGAAAAAGAAAATGATCAAGAGAACCTCAGTCAAAAAGAAAAGTGTGGACACAATGAAAAGAGTGTGTGATTTTGCAGAACAAGGGCTGGACATACATAGCTGACCAAGAAATGTATTTTGATTGTCAGTTATTTGCTCTTTTAAAAACAAAGGGATAACAAGAATATATTTACAATTCAGAAATGAAACTTATGAATTGTAGTTTGATTAGACCAAACTAGCTGAGTGATTTAACGAGGTCAAATGAAGGGCTTCCTGGAATTATTGGCTCTTCCTTCGAGGAAAAAAGAAAGATATTTTTCACAGAAGTCTTTCTCAAAAAGTTCTGACAGTACCCTCATTATTTCCAGAAGTGATCTTAGGCTCTCATGTCCTTCCATGCTCTCCCTCTTGTACTTCAGCATGAGAAATTCTGGTGTAGCTGTGTTCCTTGAATGATACGAGACATCCACTAAGTCAAAAATCTTCACAGTTTGATCAATATAATATGATTTGTAATTGTAAATTAAATAATATTTAATAATATGTAATTTAAAATATTTTCTGCAGTATTTTGTCACAGCATTAAATAAAATACATTCAAAAGTATTTGCTGAAGTATGTCTACCCGACAAAAAGTTCAGCATTTCACTGGAAGGTAAGCTTTTACTTTTTGGACATAATATAGAACAGCATGAACTTGTAAGTATCCACCAATAGACTTAATTACCAAAGGAAATAGAAGATAAATCTGGAACTGCAGACTCAGGAAATAGAAAGGATCTCTGAAGGCTGCAGTAATGGCCATGGAAACAAGTTTTCCTTTCCTATTAAATAAGACGGTCATGAAACTCAGCAGATCTCCTCCCGTATAAACAGCCCCATTTTGGACTACAAGTCACTGAGAACTATGAGCCTTGGTAGAAACAACAGTGGATAAAGCTGTGCCATCCACAGTTCTTTTGGTAATGATGGAACGCCAATGGATGCAAAACCATGCCAACAAACCTTAGACTCAACACCACCAGCCATAGTATATATAGTCAGCATATAGGGCATCCCCAGATTGCTCATAGCACAGTTGGTTACTCTTTACCAATAGCAGCTCCGTGTGATAAACTCTTGCTTGCAACTACTTTCAATTGACAAATATGGACTTTAAAGGAAATTAAATAAGTTATTAATTAAAATAGCCCTTGAATTGTACGCTGCCACTACAGCTAAGATGAGCTGTGTGCAAGTATCAATACAGAACAATTTTCTCTGTTCAAAACTGTGCTACCATAGCTGGTCATCTCATGTCTGGCGTGTGTTTTGTCTGCTTACACCAAGTCAGTGAGACAGAGATTTGTGCCACAAGAGATGCAGCACTCTTGGATCAGATCACAGAGCAACTGGTTGGGGTCTCCACACTGCTGCTTAGTTCAACTCTTCTTCCTGCTCTGTCTGGCACCAGAACTGCTGTTAACACTGCCAAAACTGCTACTCTGTGTTTCACAGCTGACTGACAGAGCAGATGGCCTCTGGACTGAGGAGCTTCTCCATGAGCCTGTACAAACAGCAAGCACAAAACAGGTCTGGAGTGGTGTTTTGGCTGGGAGTGATATGTACATGTCAAAGGGAGAAGACTCATGGGGTTGGAAGACACAGTCAAAGGGAATTTAGGAATTCGGCTTGTTTCCCAGAACCTGAGGTGGGTCTGATGGGTTGATGATGCCCAACACATCACACCCCACAGGAAAGTGCACAGTCCAGCAGGATCCATTGCAGTATCAAACTGAGCAGTATTGCCTTCCAAAATGTTTAATGTGGGGTGAAAGTTTCTGTTTTGCTAAAATAATAACAGCTTGCAGTAGGATACAGGCAGTCTATAGAGACAAAGAATCATGAATTGTTAAATCTGCAATGAGTAGTTCATTGAATCCAAATAGTTTGTTGAATCCAAACACAGTGAAAAGTAAATCTCTGTGAGCAAGACCCCTTAACCTCTCTTTTCCTATCTGACAAAATAAAAATTGAGTATATTGAAGATCTTCTAGCTTTTACCATAATAATGTATCTCTTAGCACACATTTGGAAAACTCTTAGTATGTGATGCATTATGAGTTTTATCTATGCATTTTGTTTTGTAAGTTTTGTCACAAAGGTTTGGAAGCACGTAGCTGATTTTTTATTTCCTACTCAAAAGTTTGCTCCATCATTTATGCTACTGAAATGGCTATTTAGCATCTGGCTCTTGTGTGAGTTAATGATACAAAAAATAGCTGTTGACATTTAAGTAGCCATAATATGCACTTATTACCAAGCAGAGAGGCAGAAATGTTTACATTTGTTAATTATACAGAGCTTCTTTGTCAATTTTTAAAAGATTAATCTCCCTTTAGAAAGGTCCTATCATATTTCTTATTTTATACCACATTTGTGAGCAATGTAGTTGAATTGTGTTTTTTAGTGTCTTGAAGTACCAAGAGCACCATCACAATTGTGAAAACTTTTATTAAAAATTTTAGATGTTTTGGCAAATTATCTCAACCTACCATAAAAGGGCAAGCAAGACTTCAATGATTTTTTCCATCCCTCCAGGCCTGGATCTATTACAGGTTTACTAAATAAGCCTGATAAGCCCCATGTTTATAGCTGTTGAATTGGTAGATTAGCCTCCATATTATCTGTTGTGTCATCACCACAACAATATGAGATTGTGAGATGCCTCCATCCTTGGGCTTCTTACACATTCCCCAGGAACAGAAAATTCAAACAAGACCACTTTAATGAACATTGTTGTTTGAGTTAAAACATAATTATTTTCCTCTAAAGTGATTGTTATTCAGCTAACTAAAAATTGACAGACCCAAAGAGTGTGAGCCTATGGTTGATTTTGAAGATGATACCAAGACTTAGAACATATGTCAAGCTTGAAGGACAGCAGTTCTGTGACTTTTCAGATGCAGTCTTCCCTCATCTTAGAATGCAAACTAAGAATTTGCATACCCAAATATTAATTTTGCTGATGAATTTTTTCTAGGAGTGATCAAGCAAGAAGTGATGAGACACACTTTAAAATAATAATGCACTCGAACAGACAGCTTGACATTGGACTGAGTGCAGAAGCACTTGCTTTTGTTGGAGCCTCAAATCTTCATTTATTTATTATTTAATCAGATACACTCAAACTCTGAAGAGGAGATTGTCTTGTAATGTTATCATGCCTCAAATATACATTTTGTTACAAAAGAGGCTACTGTCAGGGAGTATGGACATTTTTCTCCTCTACTAATCCTAGAAGTTCTCCGTCTTCCTCCTTATCTTTCTTGTCCATTTTGAATGTGACAGGTAACTAAAATTACTGCAGACTCTTGAAATAAATTCCTCTACATCTCTCCATGAACTTCTGTACTCTGCGCATCAATCTCCTACTTGCCTTCATCTCCTCCTCTGATGCTGGAACTTCTGTCTGTTTAATATTTCCAGTCTCTCATTGAGTTGTTCCTCTCATTCTCTTCTGGGGCACTCCTTTTCTCCATGGCTGATTGGTCTCTGAACTCAAAATACCTCTTAGAAAAGTGGTTCAACCAGGATTTTTCCTGTGCAATGCTCTCACTCTCTGCCCTGCCTGTGTGTCTTCACTCTCCCAATCCTATCATAAAGTATTCCTTTTCCATATAGTTAAAGGAAATTATCTGAGGTTTCTTTAGCTTTAAATTTTAATAGGTAATGAAGATTGAGCAGGCACAGGAATTTTGTTTTACCCCAGGGGTTCTTGAACCACGGTCCACTACTTTGGTCAGAAATCAAAGAGGAGGGTGAACCTAGATACTTTTTCATTGTTTTTCTTCCCCTATTTATTTCTTTAATGTTTGCATCTGTCACAAAAAAGTCTGCACTGTGATGCCATGAAAACACTATGAAATTTCAGAATGAATTAGCTGCAGCGTCCAGCATTTATCATGGTACAAAGAAATGCCAGATAGTTGAATGTGAAGCATTACTTCAGTCAGCCAAAAGGATGGACATTGCTTTGTCCTCTGGAAGCTTTCCATTAAGGTCATTTGTCTTTGGCTAGCTTGACTCTAGGGGAATATTGAAAACATACTTTGTGTCTGCAGAGACTGCTATGTATGTGGATGACATATGTATTGGTGAAAAATCTAGAGTCACCTTTCCCATAACATTTATGGCGCTGCTAAATTAATATAAGTTAATTTCAAGAGATATGATGAATAGCAAACTACAAGTCATGTTGATAAAGGTCCCATCCCATCTGATTTATGTTTGCTAAAACTGTAATTCAAATGAATGTTTTGAATTTGCTTTACTGATTTATAAATAAGAGGCTAGATGATTATTGCAAGGTAAATAAGGCTTAAAGATTTAACAGATTTATCACTTCTAAGTCTTAGTTGGGGGAGTTTCTGTGTGTCATTAAAATGACATCTACTTATTTAATTAAATACCTGTCACTAAGGAGTGCTTCACAGTTAGCTTTGTGCATGTACTGTATTCATAAAGAGGACTTTTTTTTTCTGGAAATCCATGAATTACAAGAAAAAACACAAAAAACGTTCAAACTTACTGTTTCCCCTAAGAGTTACAACACGCCCTACGTATCAATTTTTTTTCTGCTTCTCTGTTAGTGATACATTACCAGTCATAAAAATATGTGGTCAAGGGATGTTAAAACAAAAAATTTCATTGTAGTAACTGTGAAAAATAAATGCAGTACTAATAAGATAAAAACAACTTCATTCAATAGCAGGCTTGTTTGCAACAGATGAAAAAATGCCCTCATATTTCAAAGAACAGCAAGCCACACACCAGATTAGCTGAACTATTAAGGATTACAGATTCAACACCTTTTTTTTTTTTTTTTTTTTTTTAATTTTTGTCTTGAATGCAGCTCTTTTTTGTGAATTTTTCTCATCTTTTCCTGGATCTTCCATAATAAAACCATGTACGAAAAGAAATTCCTGTATACACTTTTTCTAGAACCATAGCATCTATGTCCCCATTTCCATCAAGAGATTTTAAGCTTATTCAGGTTTTTCACAACTTGCATAAGTTTGTGCATTTTATTAAACATTTGGTATAGAAAAGTTAAAAAGTGGTAACAGCTAAACAATACTAAGCAGCATTAACATGTAAACAATCTTCATTGGGTAAAATTAATTTTTAGTGATGTGTTTGGCTAGAATATTTTCTTCATAACAGGATTTTTAGTCGTTATCAGGGGTGCTTCCAAAATTTACTACTTGTTCTGGGGAGAAAAAAAAAAATCCCCAAACAAACCATAAATATATTCTTGTGGTTTAGTTATAACTAGTCACTATGCCATGATTAACCCTTTCTAGGGATTTCTGTTCAATGTTAGACAATATGTGTTGCCTTTAAGTTATCCTTAATAACCTAAACAATTTTATTTATTGGAATTGCATTGGAGTAGGGTACTTAAGATGGAAGATGAGATCTTCTCTATCAGCATTCTTTTAGAATTTTTCAAGAAGTTTTACAAATTCTAATAAAACTTCTCAGCTGATAGTCAGCTGACACATGGCAACCTAGCAAATGGTCCTTGGCAAGATTTGTGACAGAAAAGAGAAAGCTTAGCAGTGGTCTCATTTCCAGCTGTTTCCAAAATATTAATATTTCAGTACTCTATTTAAAGCAGAACTTAATATACAGAAAACACAGACATGTGGTTAGTTATTTTTTCAAGGCATCATTGGGTTTAATCATATGTGAGCTGTTGAGGACAAGAAACCTGTAACATCATCTTGAGTTACCAGAGATTGATGGGGTAACAAATATTTTGTAAAGTTGTCATGTGGGATACAGAAGATGTGCTTCAGGTGGGTGGTGCAGCTGCATTGAGGCTGCTTTGAGGCACAGTCTGTCAGAGGAGAACTGTTGCCTGAGACAGCTGAGGATCACCCAGTATCTGAAACCTGTCTGATATGTAGGATTTTTCTCCATCAATTTTACAACCTCAACTACTTAAACAATAGCAAAATTTCACTTGAATCAATACAGCATTATGTCCAGAGAAAATAATCCATGTATTTGATTTAACTTCAAAATAAATGTCTTTGTAACAGCTGAACATCTGTTGGCATGCAGCCTTGTTACGTGTCCCTCACAGCTTGGAAGTTAATAGCCAGATGCAAAGCTTTTTCTATTGTTTTTCCTCATTTCAGAAGATCAGGCTGACAGCACCAAGGGGTGAGAAATTGATTCACCTGCTCCATTTCTAGTCCATTTATCACTAAGTCTAACCACTAAGATATAGCATGTGTCTCAGTATTTTGATGAGCTGAGCATTATATAAGCAGCAATTTCTACCAAAAATCTCGTCTCGCTATGTACAAGGCAAGTTCTAGGGAGCAGTTACAAAGATTATATCCTTTTGCTAATAGCTATTAATAATTACAAAACCTGCTTTCATGTTTTTTTACTAATGGAGTGCCCATTTGCATTTTTATTTTGAAGCCAATTTATTTTGTTTTATTTATCATTCAGGCTGATCCAGTGGCTCAGCAACGTGCTACAACTCTCTTAGTTGATACTTGTTCATATAGTATCTGGATAAGGAGAGAACAAAAATAACTCTGTTAGTACTGTTTTTATTTATTCCAGCTTCTTGATTTTGTTTGTATATGTATCTTTGTCATTGATAATTTAAGACCTGGTTTGCTTTGAACAATCTTGTCTAGTCAAAGATGTTCCTGCCTGGGGAGTCAGACCAGATGACCTTTAAAAGTCTCTTCCCACACAAAGCATTCTATGAAAATAGCACTCAGTTTGGGGGCTTCTACTACTTTGCTTAGTTAAAAAAATCCTAAGTTTTTTGAGTTGGAAACTGAGTACCAGAAGTTAGACAGGGAAGTTGGAGGGGAAAATAACAACTTGGAGGCATTAAATTTTACAGGCAACATATTGATAAAAATCATTCCCTTGATCAAGAATGCACAATGGAGATAACAATATAATCTGAGAGAGACAGTGCTTCTAGTCTGTGATCTGTTATTTATAATGAGAAATGTGGTCAGTATGTAGTCCTCAGATTCCTAGTAGAAACTACAGTCTCTTTGTTACACAATATGGACTAAAATTGTGTGTTCTCTGCAAGCTGTGAACAGGGAACAGCATGTGGCTTGGCTTGTCTGTTCCAAGAACAAACCCAGGAACTAGATTGTTTTACTTTTTTTTTTTGGGGGGGGGTAGTGGGGTGTGTGTGTGTGGGTGTGTGTGTGTGTGTTTGTGTGTGTGTTCAGAGAGTACCTTAGTTTCCCATCTTGTAGAAAAAAGAGTTTATTTCTTTCTGTGGTATAGTGAATGAGGCTGGAAACAGATGTGCTATTGTCTCTGTAAATCTAAATCCTCTAAAGTGGATGTAATTCTGCCCTGAAGGTGTTTCTGTGCATCCAGCTTCTTCAGGTTGGACGGAGTAAAAAGATAAAAAGCTTTTCTCATAAGGCTTTCAGAGGGAGCAATCATTTTAATTGGGAGAAGCATTTTTTATATAGAAGACATTTTTTCTCCTAAAAACAATTTGTATTGTATTAGTTAAAAACATTGTGACCATCTCAAAGGTCATCTAGAAGATTATATTAAACTTATATTAAGTGCTATTTTATCTCTTCCTATCAGAAACTGCAAGCTGGCCAGTTCAGATCTCTTTGCCAGGTGTAACTCCTGTTCAGATTTGTTTTCTTCCTTATTTTAAAGATACACAACACAAACTTTAACAAAGACTTTGAGGTCTGTTTTCAGATTGATTTTTGTTGGGTATCAAGACAGACATACTGGAATAATTTTATAGGGAGTTTGGTAAGGTAGATGCTTCTGGGGTACAAAATTATATATAATATAGCAGAACCAAATGTTGAAAGGAAAATCAGATAAAATATTAGTGCAAGTTAAGAAGCCAAAAAATGGAATTTTAAATGGAAGCACCTCCCTTTTCAACAAATACAAAGAAAAAACTAATGAAAAAATTTTAGATGCCTTACCAGAAAATATCTCACTTTCCAGAAGTTTATCCTTTCGGTTTGTTTCAATGTGTTGTGACCCACATGAAGAAAACAGTAAGAAAGGACAATTTTGTCACTTTTGCCATCCAGTTATTACAAGAAAAGCAGAAAAGGTCCATCTCTGCTTCACTGTAACCACAGAAAAGAACTGTGACAAAAAGGCTTGTATTAGGCTAGGGTTTGAAAGCATAAAAGAAGCTGATATGTGTTAAACAGTTATGATGCATTTAAACTAAAAAATGTTAAAGCTTTCACTTTAATTTCTGTTATAGTTGTAGCAATTTACATTCAACGGTTTCTGTCCCCACTGTTTCCTAGAGAAACAGAATATTAAAAAATATGTACATACTTTAATGTTAGATTGAATATGAAGAAGGAAAGGATGGTAAATGTGATGTAAATGTTTACTACCACACTAAATTATTTTTTTCATTCCTTTTTCTGACTTTCCCTCATCTTTCTAAAATAAGCATATGCTTTTCAAGTGTCTCTCATTTACAATTCTTTCATTTGATTTAGATCAATTTTCCTTCTCTTATTTAATAGACTACTTCTACCTTTTGTTTCCAGTGATTTCCTTCTTCTGCTTCAGTTCAATATATCAAGACAGTTTTTTTCCTAGTCAAAGTAAAATAACATTAGTGAAGAAATGATGGAACATTATATGGCCAATAGCTTTGCTAACATTCTGCTTTTGGGGAACAGAAGTTGGAAGAAATGGTGAAAAATAGGAATATATATATATATAAAGTTGAGTACTAGGAAGGTACAAATAGCATAGCAAAGGCAATTCTGAAGGCATATCTTAATTATAAACTTATTAAAGTGTCTTTGCTTTTAGTCCAAGACCACTGTTTCAACCATTGCCATTGGAAGAAAGGCACGTTTCCACTCTTAGTTCATGTCTTGGAAACTCTTTATTTTTGCTTTACCAACTGCAGGGACAAGTCACAAGAGAAACTTGCAAACACTAAGACAGATTTGAGGTTAAAAAATACTACCAAAAATCCCTCTAACTTGGGCTGCCAAAGGAAATAACAGGTCCTGTTGTCTCACTGCCTGGTAAATGAAAAATCCCTGCTGGAAAGGTAAAGAAAGGCTAACAACTGGTACCTGGACCTGAATTTGGTTCCAACAGCCAAAGAGAAAGGCAGTACTCCAAGGGAAATTTATTATAGCAAAATTCAGTCATGGGGCAAAGGAAAGACCACAGATTTTTTCGTGTTTCCAGATGCATATCTGGAATAGTTTAAAGAGCTGGAGATAAGACGAGAAAGTGAGAAAAGGAATCCATCCTGTGTTTTAACAGACCAAAAATCAATGTCTACTAAAAGAAATAGAAATTCAATACTATGAAAAAGGAACAGCAGATAATCAACACAAGACTGAGCACTGCTACATGAATAAGGGCATCGTGTTAGCAGATGTGGTGTTGAGTCTTTGATCAGAGGATTTGAAGGTGTGCAGGAGACAGTGTAATCAAGAATTAAAGTATCTCTTCAAAAACACTATTGAGAGCTCCTTTGGATGCTCTAAGCTCAGATGCAGAAGGCGTGTTATGATCTCTGTTGTCAGCAGCCCTACATCAGTACAAGAGGAAACAATGATAAACTCAGAGGGTGAATGCAAGAGTCTTCATCCTTTCTGAAGAGGTGGATTAGGAATTAAAGAATTCTCATAATTATACTTATTTATGCTTAATATGCTATTACAATACTATCCCCTTTAAAAATAAAGGGATTTTTTTGTTTGTTTGTTTGTTTGTTTTGTTTTTTGTTTTTGTTTTTTTTTTGGAAATGATGCCAACAGTATATTTTGGTTTTGTAATAGGCCTGGGTCTTCTTCTTGCTAAAAGATAGTAAGAGAAAGTCCTATTTTTTGAGTTTAGAATCTTAATAGACGTGAGAACGAGGCAATGACAAGACTATTATCTCTCTTTAGCAGGTCATACAAACTGATTAACTGGCTAGTCCACAAGCAACAAGCAGTCTGTGCCAGAGTTTTACCACAGATTGTTTTTCCTGAGTATCAAGACAGTGAGTCCGAAGAAAAACTTCAGGCAAACATGGCTGCTCTGTGTGGGAGAAAAACTTTGTGTGGGAAAGGAAAATTCACAGGCATAATATCTAAAAACATTGGATAGAAAATACGTTTACATTTTCTTTTCAGAGTTTGCCAAATTGGGGAATAGCATTCCTAAACCGTGATATGGAGCAACCCCAACAGTCAACCCTTGATCAAATGAAGAGACTAAACATACTGTATTCACAGAGGAACATTCAGGCTTGGTTCACGGTAGTCCCAAACTGTCTGCCTGGGAAGAAGTATTAAACACTTGTGCTTTTCAGCCCAGAGAAGCATAAAAATAATGATAACTGCAAATATATTTTTTGGGATGAAAGGGCTTAAATGAGAAGGTCTTAATTCCAGTGGGTTTTGACCTTCCAATGGCAAAGTGAAAGAAGAAAGAAAATAGAAGAAAGACAATATCTCCCCCAATAGAGTGAAACCTGAAGCAGATATCAGCTAGTTATGAACTGTACTTGGAAGGGAAGATAGAACAACATGAAAGAGACTTGGATTTTAGAATATGAGGAACTAAAATTTTGCAAGATCCATCCTAAATGAGATGGCAAGGGAAGAAATAACGAAAGGACAATAGGAAGAAAGAGAAGACGGTCTGCAGAAAAGGTCATGAGGGTGATTTTGGTGGCCCCTTTGAGACCTTTTATAAATGTGATATGACATGAAGACAAGGTCTGTTTATGCAGGAGCACATCGTGTAATGAAAACATACTGCCTCTCTCTGCAGGTTTGTTGGGACTTTGAGCTGAACTAGTATTGTTCTTAGTACTTCAAATACCGAAGATATATGCAGTCTGAGAAAAGAGAACAAAAGCTATTAACTTGATGCTGGCGTGGATAAAAGTAACTGAAGCCTTGTTTGGCTAAGTGACTATCAGGATGCTTATTATAATGTTTCAAAGATATTATGAAGGCTGAAACTCTAAACAAACTGGACGAATTGCCTAGAATGGTACCAGTAATGTAAAGTAAAGGGAAAATTATAGTTTTGTGTTTAGACTGAGTTTCCAACTGGAAGATGTTAGGCCAAGCAATGATTTTTAAGAACCAAGGAAAATAAAAATTGTAGATAGACTTAATGGAACAAATTCAGGTTTTGTGGAGGGGAAGTCTATTTTTATTTAATCCATAACCTTCCGCTTTTGAATATTATCTGTTGTCACACAACACATTCAAATTCAATTCAAGTGTTTCCAATTTGTTTGAAACAGTCCTGCATCTCCAAGTTGAAGTTTGGCAACAGCTGCTTTGTGGCAAGACACCTTTCTGCAATTTCAGTCAGTCAGCTGTACTGTGGGTTTTTGCATCTTCACTTGGTAGTCAGCTTTCTGACACATTTGTGATTATTTTTCCGACCCCTGATTGTGCAATCTCAGAAAACTTTCTCCAGTTTCCTTAGGTATCTGCTGATGCAGCTAAACTTCACTCAAGAAAAACTTAAATCTTCTGTAGAGTTACAGTTCTCGAAGAGAAGTTGCCAATTGTCTGAATGAAGATATGTTTGATTGCAATCTTTCTGGCTCAGCCCCACTTTTAGAATTCATGAGTTCCTACAGTGTATTTCTCTAGACATCAGATCTATATTTTACTCTCTCCATACTGGTCCTGTTTCTGTTTTTTTGGCAAGATTCTGAGAGTGGCTAAAAATCAGACTAAATTAGCTCCTCT
The DNA here is from genome assembly GCF_015227805.2 of Hirundo rustica. NCBI lineage: Eukaryota > Metazoa > Chordata > Aves > Passeriformes > Hirundinidae > Hirundo > Hirundo rustica. The sequence goes on along the minus strand of NC_053453.1, from coordinate 66,083,946 downwards.
ACAATACTGATTCTGGGGATGAAGGAAGCATTCTATATTTTTATCAAATCAATGATTTTTGATACAATAATGTAAGTTTCAACTCAGAAAGTGAAACACAAACTCTCCCATAAGCTTGTTACTCAGATAAGCTCCTCATGCGAGGTATATTCACCAGTTATTTATGTTGGTCATTACCAGCAAGGTTCAAGTTCAGAGAACAATTTTGTTGACTGTGCCATTACTGCAGATTGTTCCATAGTCAGAGACAAAATGCTGAGGTTTATGACTGACATTTTTTTAGCTGGGCCATTTGCTGATATTTTGCTACGCAGTACAATTTAAGCAAGGATGCAGTAGTACTAGATGTCATTTACTGCTGAGATCTATAAACTGGGACTCATAGCACATGTACTTATCCAATAGTTCCTATTGGAGTCCACACACTCTGCTAAACATCTGCCATAACACAATCTGCCCATGGATAAAAGTAAGCTATTGCTTCTTCAGGGTATGGAAAGCTCATGGTGTCAATCTTACCATAAGTGAGAAAAGTAGCATATTTTAAATGACTGAGAATATGACTTGTGAAACTTTAAAAATGAAGAAACATTTCTGCTTTGTGACTATATCCATGTAGTGCCCTTTTGTAGAATGAAGAAATGCTGCTTTGTGATGTACTGAGCAGTTAATCACTGCTTTCAATCGATCTTCATAACATTTCTTTAATGCCTTGAATATCAGATCTTCCTTCTGCATGCTCTGCATGCCAAGAGGGTGGTGATTTATAAAATATACAGCTCATTTGAGTGTGAAGTCAATAGAAGATCACTCTCTAACTGCTCTACTATGGCAGTAGAGAATGCCAGATTTAATTCCTTAACACATACTGTTGTTAGAAAAATCCAGTGCTGTTTGTAATGCCAGACACAGCCACAACGCAGTTTGGGTAAGAGATATGAGCATTGATCTTTCAGAAGATTTGCTGTCTGCCCTTGTTTTAACTTTATGTGTGCTCTGCTCTGCTAGACTAAGAAATTCAATGCCAACTTAGAAATTTCTTTCCCATTGTTACCTGTGGAATGAAAACAACAGGAGTCAGAGAAAGTTTGGATGCCTGCTTTACAATAAACAGCCATTCTGGGACACTTGGCCATAGGATTGATTAGCAGGGTAACACAATGAGAAAACAAGAAGCTGTCCTCTTCCTCCCCTTGTTTCTGTTCAGACCACTGAAGGAGGAGAGCACAGAGCTCTGCGTGGGTGAAAATGTCCGAAATCATCCATGTTCATTTTCTTGTTGTTTCAGTGATGCCACCTGAGGAACTAATACAACTTCCTTATTCATTTACATACTGTCATCTATCGAGATACGCTCTTCTCAGTTTACTTTCTGAAACACTGCTGAAAGAAGAAAACACTGAAGACCAGACTGAAATGGGAATGGATAATGAATAAAGACGACTTTTTGGAACAACTTAGCATTCACTGCCAATAATTGCTTTCTTCACGTGGCAGCAAATTAAAATGAAGAACTGGGTTTTGAGGTGGCAAAAATGAGCAGGGTATATCCAAAACCTTGTTATACAGTGGAAGAAAGAGATTTGGATTTAAAATAGTTTAAGTTTAAAATTTTGCAAAAATAGCACCTAACTAATAAGTTGCTACATAGCTTAAGTTAAAAGCCATCTGACTGTAACTTTGGCTCAATCAAGTTTCATGACAGCCACATATACATCCATACCTTACACAATTTAGCTTTTTTTTTTTTTTTGGTGGGGGTGTGTGGGGGGGTGTGTGTGTGGTTTGGTTTGGTTTGGTTTTTTTAGTAAAAAGGACCAGTATAATTAATTTGGTATGGTGTTTTGAAGAAGGGATGCAGCAGAGATGAATTCTGTTTTTTAATATGGTCTTTGTTAAACTCATACTAAAATGAGCTATACAGTTGTCATCTAGAAAGCAAGACAAAGTGGAAAATCATACTGAATTCAGTCTTAGATTAGAATTCAAATAAAATTATTGAATTTCTTCTTTAGACTTACCATTAAATAGTATAGATACCTACTTGGTAACAAAGATTTAGTTAAGACTTTTTTAGGTTCTGGAAAAATGTACATGCAAGAACAACATGAAGTAATGTAAATAACCCCCTTTTTTTTTCCTATATAATACATTCTTGAGTTATATTCAGACAATAATGTGATTGATTTTTATACAAGAACTAAGGTTTGCTCTTGTGAAACCCAGCAGCAGAAAGGTTTTGAATTGGAAACATTTCCTACTATCATTTTAACACTAATAAGAAAGTAACAAGACCCCATTGATATACATTGTTACAGAGAAATTACAAATAGGTTATATATGAGGGTGAATTTCAATCAACAGTTTCATCAATATGATGGATATTCTATTAACCGTCTCATTTTCATCTCACTAGTTTTCCAACAGAAAGGATTTACTGACCCTGCATGTACTTGGTTATAATGAGGCTTCATTTATATTTTCACCACCAAAATACCAGCATGATTAAATTTTAAAATAGAAGGAGAACAAGGTCATTTCTATCAGTAAAGAAAACCTCTAAAAAGATACCATTTGATCCCACAAAAGTGATTGCAAGTATCCTTTCTTTCTTTCTTTGCACAAGTCAAGGGGGGATGCAGTGGGAGGTTGTTCTGTAGTAACCCCAGGCATGTGTGCTGTGGGTGAGCGTGGCCCATTGTGATCTCACAGTGCTGGATTTTGGTGCCAGTGATAACACACCCAACCACCTAGTGAAGGATTATGATGTCTCATAGCCGTAGAGGTGGTCTGGGAGGGGAAACATTACCGGGACAAGCTGGGAAGCTTTCCTTCCAAGGGGACCTGAGCATTTCTTTCACCTGTCCCTAGGCCAGCCAACACCTGTGGCCTTTCTCCCTCTGCATGCTCGACATCTACAGTTGCAGGGCTAATGAGAGGGAGCAGCTCAACGTCCCCAGCAAGCCTTTCTGCCATACAACTTCCAGCATCTTCCACGTCTCTCTTGTCAGCACATGGCGAGCGATGCCAAAGAAGGCACAGGGGAGAGCGGCTCTGCTGCAAGGGCAGAGCCACCGAAGGCCGTGGTGGTCTCGGAGTGCCCCATCTGCCTGGGCGCCGTGAGGAAGCCGGCCTTCGTGGCCTACTGCATGCACCAGTTCTGCTTTAGGTGCATCCGGCAATGGGCCCAGGGCAGGGAGGACTGCCCCGTGTGCCGGCAGTCCCTGGAGCAGGTGCTGCACTCCGTGCGAGGCGACGACGACTACGAGCTGTTTGTGGTGGGCCTGCCCACCCGCCTGCGCAGGAGGATGGCCATGGACAGGGCCCGCAGCCGCCGCCCGCAGTGCCGCTACAACCTGCGCAGGCGGCCGGCCGCCAACCCGCCCGCGGCTGGCCGGAGCGAGCCCAGGACTGGCCAGAACGAGCCCGCGGGCACCGGGAACTCCCAGGGGCAGGGAGCAGCTCCAGGGCACTCCAGGATCCCAGCCCAACCAGCTCCTGCAACCGGCACTTCTTGGGAGCCATCCCACAGGACCGGCCCTGGTGCACCTCCGGACACACACAATGGCACGGAGTAGCTGTGGCCCCTCTATTGTTTTCAATGAATAGTTTGGTGGATGGAAGGGAATGGGTGACTGTGGCCTCTTTCTCTTCCCCAGCCCAAAAATCCGGACTTCTTGACCCATTAAGTAAAACTCTATATATTAATCTTAATAAATTCAGGTAGTTGTCCTACAAAGAGAAACGTGAAGCAACATACCTCTGAATAAGATTCTTAATAAACTACAAAATATCCATGTTCAATATTAATATCATTAAGATAAGAGAAAATAGAAGATGTCTATTCAGACTTTGATTTATATATGTCATAAATAAAAAAATACAAACCCGCATGATCCTTTGCAGTATTTAGGCCGTGTTGTCCTTTTAAAAACTGAATCAGAATGTCAAGGATAAACACATTACCATAAACACAGGACTGAAGACACATGTCAGGAAATACACTTCATGTTTGTCTGAATCTGAAAACTAGATGTCATACATATGACCTCTAACCTGCATTGAACCATTTGATTTCCAGTATGACTCACATTATCACATGATATTTCCTTCCTATGGACTGTACAGAGTACAGTCTACCAAGTAATTAGAAAATGTCTTTCATTTTGTATATTTCCCAGTAATAATAATATTGAGCACTCAGTTTTTAAGAGTAATTAGTACAGAGAGGAGTTTAACACATATTAAGTGGTAATATAATTACAGAGGCAAACAGTCTCCTAACACACAGTTAAGTCAAATTTCCTATGCAGAAGAGTTTGTATTATGGTTGATACATATTCATAAGCAGACAGACTTGATGCCATCTCTCAGCTAAAAACTAAAGAAAAACTAACTGTGCACATCCTTCACAATACTTAAATTTGCCATGAATACAAATTGGATATTTGGAGTATTTTTTTCCTGTGGCCCTTTTAATTCCATTATTGAAGACAGACATCTCTCCATTTTTAATGATTTAAGGTCATTACACACACCAAGCTTAAAAGAACTTGTTTTATGGATAACATTGCAAGCAGAAATACATTAAATGAGTGAGACTGGTTAAGCACTCGGAAGATCCAATGCAGCCTGGATAAAATGGATAAACTGCATTAGAGTCAAGAAGTCCCTGAAGCTGTTAACACCTGAGACAAGTATTTAGGGGGCAGTATCAAGGATGCTTGGCCTGCTCTCCAGATATTGGCTAATGGCTGCTGTTCCCACTGATGGTTCTGTCCCTGCTGTCTTTCTCTCATTCTACCTCTTTTTCTTCTCCAAAAATAAAATAAAAGTGAATGAGAAACATCCAGGTCAGTTAACAGATAACAGATGCAAAAAGGGAGAAATGTAAGAGGCGAATTAATAATAATAACATGGGAGGGTAAGTACAGATTTTTCTACCAGGACATCTCTTTTCAGAGCATAACACAAAATTATTACATAGGTTGGTTGAAGGCTGGTGGTGAAAATGAGGAGAAAAAATTCCCGAATATATAATTGAGAGAGCAGGGTACAACTAGGAGTTGCCTTGGCTCTGTTGGTAAATATATCTTTGGGTTTTTGTAATATATACACAATAAATATGTATGATCAGTGTATGACAGACACATCTATGTTACAGTAGGAATAGATAGAAAATTTGGTTATATAGATGACTAATGATATTTCTTCTCAGGAAGACACATCCAACATATAGATCTCTTTTGCAGTTTGAGAAACAAGCCCCAAAGACAGCAGATTGGAGGCAGGCAATTTTCTACATTTAAATTCATACAATCCTTAAAAGGTAATAACAATGCCTAGATTTGTAGGACTCTTTTCTTCATCACACCTTGGCCAGAGAATTTTATTCTGCAGGCATTTCAGCAGCTGAATTCCACAAAGCAAATATTTGAAGATTCTTTATTTCAAGATAGAACCGGCAAAGCAATAACAGGCATTGATTTTACATCTGTTTGGCTATCCACATCAAAAATGCTTCTGCAATCATCCAGCTAAAGAAGAAAAGCATTAGCAGATGTACCTGCCGACCACAGTTATTCAGCACTGAGTCAGAAATGTCAGACTCTGCATTGGATCAGGAAACTTTATTCTTTGTATTGTTTTATTTTAGTTTTTAAGACTACAGATCATGTCATTACACCATGTAACTTGATTGTATGTGATCGAATTCCTAGGCTGATTTATAGGCTGTTTCAAGGACAGGTGAATCTAAACCCGAGAGCAGGTTCTCAGGCTAAGACACAAATTGAGATCCATTTCAAAAGCAATTTACTTGTTCTTAGTGAAAACATGGTAGGTAAAATTTAGAAACAAAATAAAATTTCAGAAAAGATACTCTAAAAATGGTAAAATACTTAAAACCAGCAAAAGTAATAAAAGGGATCCTCACATATCTCATAGAAAAGGTTGTGGAATTATAGCCATACAAAGAAGTAAAATCAAACTCAAATAACTGAACTCACTAAAATTGACACCTATAATATTGTCGTTAGTTTTAATATGGCATTTTCTATTCTTACTTCAGTCTTTCTGTTACATCCAATGCAGCTATTCCAGCATATGCTCATTTCCCCATCTGTTCATCAGCAGCTCTGCTTTGGGGACAGATATTCCATGGTTAGATCAGCGTTATGGCTCAGCACTGCATGGCTTGGTGCACAACCTGTTTGTGACCCACTCCATGAAGTCTTTGAGCTGGCACACGGCACACACATAACGCATAAGATCCCCAAGAGCTACTGAGAGCTCTTAAACGCTTTCTCCAGGGAGCTAAATGTTACTTCTCATCAACTCTGTGAGCACAAACTTCTAGGACAGCTGCAATTAAAAGTACAGCAGAAACTTTTTCTTTCAAATGGGATAAAATTTAAGTCCAAATTAATCCTGCATCCTAATAATAATTATCATGAGCTAAGGTAAAATGGTTCCAGGCCAAAGCTCTGCTAAATTGCAGCAGCAGAATACACCTGTCTGCTTTGTGTTTAGAAAGCTGCAAAAGGCTAAAGACTTTACTGTCCTTTATTGTTTGTATCATCACAACTGTGGTGACCAAAAGCTGACGTGCTACAAAAACAAAAGGTAAGCATAGTAGTTGACAAAATAATAAACAAAAATAAATGTGTTGTGTTAATCATGTTAAGAGGAAGGTTTTGGAGGAAAATCGTGTTTCATAAGTCATCTAGATAGGGGAGAAAGAAAACTAAGCCTCCAGAGTTCTGTCTTTGATGTCCTGTGGGAAGCAGAAGAGCTCAGAGAGCTGGCCAGCAGTACAGGAGTGTGGGACATCCTGTGGGACTCAGTCCATGAGGTGGAGGACAAACATGGAAGTATTTTAAATAACTTAAACTATAGAGAAATAAGAGAAAGAAGAGGAAGTTTTTCTCACAGAGGATATGAATTATCAGCAGTGAGGTGGGAAGGAAAGAGTAGAAATAATTATTCAGTTGTCTTAATAGAGAGGAATTACCATGGGGAGAATTTCTCTTGCACTGTTGTTTTTCAGCATCCTCCTGAAAAATCCAGAAAGTGGAGACATGCATAAGATATCAAAGTTTGCTAGTGGTATTATATTCACACTTGTCAAAACTAAATTGACTGCAAAGAGTTGCAGAAGGCTTTTGATTGAGACATAAAGCATCTGATGAAATTTCTATTCAATAAATGCAAAGTCATGCACACAGGGAAAATACAGTCCTAACTTTGTACACAAACAGATTATGATAAGCTTGAAATGAAATATTACCAGTTAAGAATCATTGTAGATAATTCTCTGAAAAAGGAGTAAACAAATATAGAAAACTAATAGAGCCTTTCTGCTGGATCTTAGGGAGAAGGACCACCCTTCAAGAATTAAGAAAATTGTCCGCTAAACCTGTGCTCAACAGGGCTTAAAAATTCACTTGCATATTTATTTTAAGTGATGATAAACCTAGTAAAACTCATCTGAAATCACAGTTAATGTTCTGGGTAAATGCTTGAGTAGTTTAAATTCACGCCCGTGTTGCTTGGGAAATTCAGGATAAGTATCAAGGAAACAACTTAATTTCAGTCTAACCTGATAACATGAGGCAAGGTGAACCCTGAGGACTCATGAAAATTTTGGTTCCAGAAAAACCAGTGAGATTGAGAGGACTCCATACTGGGAGCTACGATAGGGCAAAAACTGACGGAAGCTTAATGACCCTGTGCCTCTGACAAGCCATGACAGCCAGGGATGCATCTTGAATTCTATCTCATCAATTCTTTCACACAGAGCAGCACAAACCTAAATAGATGACCATAATAATTCACTTTGGAAAAAGGGGGGCTGTTTCCTCAAGAAACCTCCCCCATGTTACGAGCACAACACATTTAGATTGCTCAAAGTGCAGCCATCTCTTCTTCCATGTGCAGTGTTGGGGATCCTCCTGTGTGTACACACTTTGCCCTTGCTGTCTCACAAGCACTGAGCAGAAGCTTGGAGTGCCTGGAATTCTACCTGAGTTATTCTTGGCAGGAAGAACTAGAGCAAAACTTCTGTCCAGCGAGCACAAGTTTTTGCTTATAGAGGTAAAGAAAAGAAATAGCTCCACAAAAACCATGCAGATTTTGACATTACCAAAGGCCACCAGAGTTGAATGTTTTTGCATTCATAGAAATGTCATTTTGGCTAAAAATAGACTGGCAAAACAAATCATTTAAACTGATCTCACAGCCTGATCTCCATGGAAGAGCATGAAAGAGTGTGGAAGAGCATGGAAAGGCATGGAAGAGCAATCAATTCAGAACAAGCCTATTCAGTACAGTCAGTTGTGCTAAGTGTGTGCACAACTTTGGCTAACATAGCTAAGGACTTCCTCTAGGGGGTGATCCCAGATACATTTCTTTTAGCTAAGGAGAAATATGTATCCCTGTCACAAGTGGATATGCTGACCATTACAAGCTGGGAAAAATAAGTTAGGTACAATCTGATTTTGAGAAAAGCTACTAAAAACTCTAGAAGTACTCCTAAAAGCAGGTACTACAGCATTTTGGGGGTGATATTGAACTGTGCTCAGCAGTCAGGGAATCAGCAGGAGATAGACACCAAAAAACACCTGAGCAGGATCCATTAACACGCCAAGTGAGTCTTCCATGCAACTGGTCCATTGACTGGCAATAGACACAAAACACCACTGCCAGCACTGTCTTGCTGCCCACCTCCCCTGCCTCTGCTGAGTGGATCCCATATTCCAGCCTTCACCTGAACCAGGTCTCAAGGTTTTTCAATAGTTGGATGGGCAAGCATGGAGGATGGGGCTGACATCAGAATTGAGGATAATTAAGGAACGTTTAAAACCTGGATTTTTTTGCTGGAGCTGACCAATATTTCTGAAAAAGGCAGAGGCAGTTGAAAGTTGGGCTCAAGCACTTATAAACACAAGTAGCTGCAGGCACAGAGAGATAACTACAGGACTAAATGGAAAAAAATAAAGAGAAAATATTTACTACCTTTAATCAGAATCAGCAGGCAAGCCAACCAACATCTGTCCAAATACCACTTGGAAAAATCTAGAAGATAAACCAGGCTATCTGCTCCAAATATGGATATAAATGTTCTGCATTGCCCTTACCTTTGGGCAGAAGAGAAAATATAAATTCAAACTCTTAAATACAAGCCCTTAAAGCCTGTGACAACCTGATTCCATCAAAGTCAGGTAACACATACAGCAATTGTACTGCAGACTTTCATTAGGTGTATTGAAACCTGTGTTCAAAACACAGGCCATTACATGCCTGTGGATCACAGAGGGGATTTTTTGTCAGGTTATAACTGATCTGTCTATGACTGCATGAATCTAAAACATTTCCTTGCAGGGAAAGATAGGTGTGGGTTTGGGGGAGATCCAGCAGATGGCTGTAAACCAGCAAGATTTTCAAGTTCTGTTCCTCACTTTTTTTTGGGAAAGAACATATGGTTACCTTGCCTATGTCAGCTGTGCTTTTGTAATTCTACATGCAATGTACTTTGCAAACATTTTTAATAATAAAGATATAATGTGATGCATTTGAACCCACTCTTCACTTTTCTGTCCTTAGTTGCTGCTTTGCCCCAGGAGACCAAAGTTTTGTTGCCAGGGAATCAATGTGCAATCAAAATTTTCCAGATAAAATTTTTCATTTGAAAATAAAACGTTCCTATTAAAAGAGGTTTTTTTTACAATTTACTTTATTCAGCACCTGGCCTTCAAGCAAATGACTTTCTACCCTATACTTCTTCCCGTGAATTTGTTCTAGCATATCAGACATCCTCACCACTGAGTTGCTCATGAGAGCTAACAAATACAGGAACTCTGCAAGCCTTATTGGACACTGCACCTCTCCCTACAAGAAATTCTTCAGGATGAGAACACACTGAAAAATATGATAAAGTGTAGCTTTAAAATGTTATACCTCTTTTATCTACATGATTTTTTCTGACTGAACAGTAATGGTGACAGTGAATTCCTTCACTGCAAGTCCATCTATAATACCTAGGTCTACCTTTCCCACATTTTAGAGAACATTTTAGTGAAAAATTAAGATAATTCACAACATCATAATCTGAGTAAGATTGTCAGAGTTCTCCAACCTGTAGTCATTTTTCTCTAAAGTGAAAAACACCCAACCATTACCTTTTAAGTAATGTCAATAAAACTTGTGAAGTTAATACTCGCTTTAAACGGTGCAATTTTGCATTTTCAGTACTTAAAAATTATGACCAGTGTATTGTTTTTGGTACAAGAGCACTTTCTAATTTCTCAAAGAAATAACACAAGAACTTTGTAGTCTAAACAAAGAGCACTTCAAATGTTCTTTAAATGCATCTATAAATTCCTTTCTTCATGGACCTGATGCTAAATACACTGTCAAATTCATGTGGGAAAAAATGAGAATTTTAGAACACTAAGTAGAAGTTATAGCGCATAACTACCTCAAATGAAGCAAGAATAAAAACATGTATTTTCTCTTGCTGTCAGACAAGATAGGAACTCACTGAGTTCAATTCTGCCTTAGAGTTCACAGCCTTATTTTATCTGATTACAATATCTGCTCAAGGATCATAAAATAATTTGGTAGAGAAAAACCCTCATTTTCCTTACATAGGTTCATTCTCCTTACATAGGTTCTCCTTATATCTCAATATGGCAGGAGAGTGTTGAAGGCAATTTCTAAACCCCAAATTTTATTTCTGCACTGAGATAAAGGGAGTCTCTTTTAGAGCTGGTACAATTAGCATGGGCTCAAATTTGACATTGATGTGGATCTGGATAAAGCAAGACAAAAGCGAGAGGAGTGTGTTTTCATTGACATATGAACATTTCCATAGTTCATATCCTTTTCCCAAGATAAGGCTATCTTTCAGATGCTCAGAGATTTGGGGATCGCCATGCTGTAGAAGCAGCAAATATAAAGATAAAGCCATAATTATATATATAAGCTGTAGTGCACTGCTCCATGGAAACTGTCAGTAGGTTTCCAAGGCAGCCAAATCAAGAAAAGAACAAGACTTTAAAAGAGTGAAGTAAAAAGAACAACAGCTAACAGCTTGATGTGTAAGGAGGCAAATTTTGGAAAGTGCTTAAGCCTCATTGGAAGTCAATGGCAGCTGTGCTCTTAAATCATTGAGGACTTTCTGAAAAGCCCAGCCAGAAGCACCAGGGCTTGATGTGCGTTACTGATTATTCATTGTCCAACACTGCTGTCCTGTAGCTGCACTTTCATTCTACCCCGCGCTCTACTCTGGAGCTGCTCCCCTCTCTTCTCTCTCCCACAGATGCTATGCTTCCAAGGACTGTTATTCCTCCTCATCCTCCTCTTCCTCTCCCCACCCTTCATATCCATCTCCCCAGCTTTATAGCCATCAAACAGCCCCAAAACTGTATGGCCTTTCTAAAAATCTGGAACGTGATGCTAAAGCAGTGTTTGCTCCCAGGGCCAATCACCAAAGAAGGTTTGGGCTGGCAGGGAGCTGCTGCTACGATCCCCTCCTGTCTCACAGATGTTTCAGCCTGAGCTGGCAACAAGAGGAGGGAGAGCCATGCTGATAACCTCAGCTAACCGGGACCCTAATAAATGCTCTGAGGAAGTGAAAAAACAGAACTCTTTTTTTTTTCCTAAAAGAAACAATTCAAAAGTGGCTTGTTATTTTGGAAGCTGGTCCCACCAAACTGAGCTGACCTTGAGCATTGCATTGCTTTTCAAGCTTTCAGCCTTTCCATTTACATTAGAAGCAAACAAAACACTCCAGTGTGCCAGAATATATGACATCTCAGTAGAAGCTGCAAGAAGCTTAAAAGCCCCAGTATTTTTTAGCAAAACAACTGGAAAATGCCAAAGCAATAAGAAGTCTTCTGGAAAAAAAGTACAAAGATATAAGTTTAGTATGAAATTAAATAATCTGTGTAATGTCAACATCCACTGGGTGAGATTTGTAAGATTTAGTACTCTAAAACAATGCCCATAATACAACAGTTTTTTCATACACACATATAGAAGCCTATAAGCTACGCAATAGGAATTCTCTTCAAGCCACTCTCTAAGACCTTGGCAATGAAATACACACACACACACACACAGAGAGAGAGAGAGAGAGAGAGAGAGAAAAGAGCTAAGCTAATATATAATCAATGATATGAAGTCTTTCTTACCCACTTTCTGCGTCTGGAAATATCCAGGCAGTGAAATTTCCTCTGAGATCAAAATGTAATAAGTCTTTTATGGCAGTTGCCAAAGAAAAGTACAGACCCAATATATTGACTGAAAGTATTTTAAGCATGGATAAGAAAATTTCCCCTTCCACCACAAACAGAATTGGAGTTAAGTTTTCAATGTATTTTCCACTCTAGGTGCAGTCTAAAAAAATGAATATAACCATTTTTAAAACTAAATGCTCTCAAAATATATTAAGGAAATAAACATGTCAAGCATTCCTTTAATTTAGAGTATAACTGAGATTTAAAGCTAGTGATTTATGTAGTTGTTTTATAATAAAGTCTTACAGGCATAAAGAGACTTTTTTTTTTTTTTTTTTTTTTAACTGAGAAAGATAAATATGTATTTATGCTCTGCTCTTGAGCTGAAAATTGATCTCCCTCTTCACAAAATTTGTGTGAAGAGAGACTCTTCCTTCAGGCCACCGACCCAGTGAAATCCTCAAGAGAGACTTTAAGTACAGGGACATCATACAGATTATCATTCTGTTCTCAGATATGTGGATCTAAGCATTTAATCACAATTAATGAAGAAATTAGCTAAAATAAATTCTTGACAGGGAACCAGTATGGGAAGATGGCTTCTCTTGTTGCTTTTAGTAGTGAGATTTGCTGCTCCAAGCTCTTATTTCAAAATGATTCAACCTATTTTCACAGCAGTATTTACTGAAGCTTTTCTGGGGGAAGGGCTATGCTTCACAAGTTTACTTCACTGTTACTGAGAGGTTTTTGAGGTGAAGTTTTAGAAAAAAAGGTCAACAGATACAGTTTTGATTTTTATTAATATTAATAATGAAACAACCAGCATCATAACAACCTATAGTTAAGCTCCATATCTTTAACCCAGGATGATTGCGGCAATGGCTTGTACATCTTTGCAACCTGCTGCACTTTCAGGTCAAGATGATCTGACAGACACATCTGCAGCACCAGTGGGAGGAATTCAGCGAGCCTGAAAACTCCCTACACTCTACAGGATCAATGAAAAAAAACATAATTTGTGTCATAAACTCAGATCATTCCTGTTTTTCACAAGGTAGAAACTTTCAGAAGTTGTGTGTCCACAGCAGCTTTTGTTGCATGGGGATCAGATTTTCCGAGGAGAGAAGGAGGAGGGAAGGGCAGAGATGTGGAGGGTTCCCTGTGAGGAAACACTGGAACGCCACTGGACGTGCCAAGTGCTACTGATCCCAGCAGCAGCAAAGCCCACAGTACTGGAAACCAACAGAATCTTGTCCCAAATTTTATATATGAAACATTGCCATCCTGTTCCTGTCTGAATAAAAAGTATTATCAGACTGAGGGCAGGAAAGCATCCAGCCAGCAATGAATTGGAAAAATGGCACTGGGAACACAAGGATGATTTTTCTTCAAAGATGTTGAGTGAGATCAGTCTGTTTACATTCTCCAAGGAAGGTAGGCTTAACCACCAGAAAGACCAAGCCATGGGTCACCATCCTAGAGGATCAGTCAAGTGAGACAGAGGATATAGAGTCATGAGGGAGTGGCCAAAGGTAAAATACGGGCACCTTTATCACTTAGAAGTCAGTCTGGTACAGGCTACACTTTTCATACCTCTATGTTTCTTTTGGGACTTGACTAATCACATCCTAAAATTCTTAACAGATTAATAATACCTAGCCTGGTTTTGTATGAAGGTCATACTCCCTGTTTTCACACTTTACCCTTGAGGTCTGATAAACTGCGGTGATCAAGTAGAACTTATTTATAAATCTACTTATTATTTAAAGTTATAACTCCCACCAGGCTTTTAGCTCACTTTCTATTTTCAATTCCTTGCCCATCATCACACATTACCTTTGAGATGTGATGAATTTACCTGGCAAAGAAAATAGTTTTGTCTAAATTTTAATGCAGTTATTTTGACCTTTTTCTTCAAGCATAGATAAGGCACTTAGAGTTACCTCTTCTGTCACACATTATCACCTTTTCAGAGAAGTAGTTTTGAGAAATTGTGATAAATGTTTTAGTTTGCATTTTCTTTAAACTGTTCAATATGAGGTAATTAGGCACACTGTAAATGTATACTGAGCTAATTATGTAGAAGCATCATACAGAAACAAAAAATTTAAAACAGAACATTATTAGCCATTATAAAATTTAGTCACAAAAATCAGAATTGTTGATTTCCAAGGTCTCATTTATTTCAGCTCCCTGACACCTTAGGATCATTTTCTATAGCAATCATGGTTTTTAATATATCTTTTTTAAAAAAATTAAAATTAAAAAGACATAAGTAGAGAGATTTTTTATAGTTTTGCTGAGAACATAATTCTACTCCTTTTTTCATTTATTTAAACTATTCATCATCTGACTTATCTCCATATGTATTGAATTAATTTTTTTTCTAGACCTGCATCATATTTGTTCTCCTTCATTAAATTCCTCCAAGTGTTATTGGTTCCTCACTCCTTTCACTCTCATTGTAATCAAAGAATTATTTACATTTGAAACAATATACCACTGCAACAAAATCTGATTTTTTTCCCAACACACAACATTTTCATGTGTTTCTCTCCTTCCTTGGAAGCATCCAAAGCAGACTTAATGCATGCAAGAGAGGAGAAATAGCAATAATGTATCCATAAGAAACCAAAATTAATCCAGGGAAGCAACCACTTAAATTTACCTTTGTTGTGGTGGCAAAGAATAAATCACATTTGAAACATACACTGAATAAAGGGGCAAACTCTGTTTACTTGGTATAATGTAAAATTTAGATTTTTCACTATATTAGGAGCAGCTTGGGGTCGGACTCTGCTCCTGTGGCATTTGGGGGTCCCCCAGGATGTGTTTTCCCCTGCCTGGCAGCCTGATCTGACCCTGCTTATTCCATGGACCTTCCCCATTGGCAGCATATCTGCAAGTAGGATGCTGTGAAAAATTAATTACCTGCTGAAAGAACCAGCTTTGGAAAAGTGACGGATATAATTCACTTGGAAAATAGGTAGACTGCTACTGCAGGGTTCAAGTGCTTGCTCAGGCAGGGCAGGATTTCAGTTTCATCGCCTACCATGATCATTATGTAGTGGATACCAGGCACTCAGGCTAAGGAGTATATTGGAAATCTAAAAATAAAAAGTTATTCCTTTTCTGGAAATTTAAATGGGCAACAGAATATATTTTGTATTTTTGGAGGTATTTCATCTGCCACTGTATAAAGTCTGTAGCAGATAAGTAAGCTGGATGGTGCAACACAAAAATGGATATTTAAACACACTAATGGATTTTTCTAAAGGTTTCATACATTATAAAAAAGTCAGATATTTCAGTGTTTAATTAAAGTTGGATCATTTGCATTCTCAGAGGAAAAATTAATTTGGAAAATACTTAATAATTCCACCAGCAAATTAAGGCTAATATTTTTTCCATAATTGTCACAATGACAGCTGACTTGAAGTATTTTATTGATTTCCCTATAAATAACTTTGAGCTGTGGAAGAAATATACTTCATGTAATATATCTTGGCTTATAAAATAATTACACCATACTGGAATGAGGACTGAATCTGCTACAACAGCTCGCAAAGTCTCATTTGGCATGCAAGGTCTTCTTTGGGTCTTAAAACCTCACCACATTCTTTGGATAAATCCCTATGGCCTCCAAGGCACCACCTAACTCAAGGGCTATATTGCATCGTGACTGAAGCATTATTCTCAGGTGGGAAGAATTTGATTGATCCATCACAACACCAGACTGCTCCCAACACAGCTCATGACCTTTTTCTCAGAAGCTGCCACCTCAAATGTGCTGTATACATGGAGGGACATGGGGAGAGTAAGGTGTCATCAATACAGAATCAAGAAGCTGCAATGTCCACGTGCTGCAGCAGAAGCAGACAGCTCATATCTTGCAGAGTGCAACCCTCTGCCAGATGATCCCACTCGCAATAGGGCCCAGATAATCTGATCCCTGAAGAGATCCATTACTTAGGGTCCTTCAGGTTACCAGATGAGCCACAAGAACCAAAGGCTCAGCAGAGAAGGACCCAGATCATGGAAACCTTTAAGGGCTTCCTGAAGGGAACACAACCTCTCTCATGAAACTACAGCACTGCTTGCATGGTTAACAACTGCTGTGACCCAGGATGCCACCAGCACACATAAATGTAGCTACTAATCTTGGTAATTTCTACTATTATTACAGAATATTCTGTTTGGCATTTGTCACCTATGACGCCAAGTAAGAGCCTGAGATATGTAGCTGAAACACTGCAGGATGGTCAGTCAGCAGTAACTGTGGTGCACTTAGGGGGAGTTCCAGACTCTTGAGAGGACTTGATATAAATTATCTTAATATTTTAAAAATGCTCTCAAACCTCTTCAGCAACAGGCTTGTCCAAAATTCCCATTTACCTCAGGTTATTGCAGCCTGCTGACTGAAAAAAACTATAGATTCTCAATTACCATATTTTAAATAAAGAAGGAAGAAATTCAAGAACAGGCCTCACTGTCATAAGCAGCTTGTACTTTGCGTGCATTTTTCCTCCTCTACATGATGA
The DNA here is from genome assembly GCF_015227805.2 of Hirundo rustica. NCBI lineage: Eukaryota > Metazoa > Chordata > Aves > Passeriformes > Hirundinidae > Hirundo > Hirundo rustica. Next base: position 66,067,166 of record NC_053453.1, on the reverse strand, counting down.
ATATTATGAGAAAAATAATAAAAAATGTCACTCATAAGAATGAGTCACAAAGGTGTGCCATGGCACTTATGTAATGACAGTGCTGACCACGGAAAGACTGATCTTCTGGCTTGCCCCTGCATTGATACCAAACATGCCCAGTCCTAGAAATTCTGGCTTTGAAACAAATTAGTACATCAAAGTAGCAAGTCATGTTAAAACGTTTTTTTTTTTTTTTTTTTTTTTTTTTACTTTAGAGAGAAATGGCTGGAGGGGAAAAAAGTCCTACTGAGTGACTGAAGGAAGACAGACACAGGCTGTGCTGAAAAACAATGTCAAAGTTATGTAATAGTCTGCTGAAATTTCAGTCCTGTTTTCATTTATTGCTTTTCTAAAATGAAAGTAAGAAAATACTTTTGTGTTGGAGTCCAGGGCACGTGGAAAATCCCTCGAGCTGCCTTGGAGGGTCTGAGACCCAGGCTGGGACCCCAGGAAAGCATTGCCTTTGACCTTAGTCCATGGGAAAAACTTCCAACACTTAGAGACGAACTAAAAGCAACAAAGATTTGAAATAAATACTAGTTTAGTTCGTCACAGGGTGAAAATTTGTAGTTTTGGGTTTTTAGTATGAAGATAGATGAGAGCGAGATGGAGGATTTTGGTCAGTGTCTCATCTTCTACTTCATTTTCTACTGTGATGGTGGCACAAAGACATTGGTAAGAATGGGTTTGATGTAGAAATTGCTTGTTTTAAAATAGGTAGCAATTATTGGCACAAAACTGTAAATATAGTTTGTGTTGAGTTAATTGGACTAGAAACCTTTAAAAGACCTTGGAGTTCTTTGGCTGGCGTTCTTGCCAGCTGTGTTTTCCAGAGCGTTTAGCTAGGTGTTAGCAATGATGTGTGAACCTTGAGATAAGAAACTGAATAAACATCTCTAAAGACCAAAAAGCTGCAACTTCCATTCATCTTTTAACTTGGTACAGGACTTTGTGTAAGAGAAAACTCACAACTCTCACACTTTTGTTTACTGTGTTAGTTATCAACTTTTCCATATCTCCTGATTCTGTTCATTGAAACCTTTTGCTCCTCTACGTCAGTCAAATAACACTTTTCCCTATCTTGTACAGATCTATCCCTACCTTACCCTAAGCTTGTGTATAGGAAGAAAATAGTTTTCTTAAGTATAAGAAATCCTGGCAAAATATAGGTAAGGTGACGAGCAAATGAAAAAAAAGTGACCATCCTCACCTCATATTCTTATCTCTATTCCTGCAATGTGTTACCCTGAACACAGACCAGTTGAATCTCAGAATATTTTTCATCTAAAGCTCATGGAACAGTTTGTTCTGAATTTTTATGGACTGACTCAGGAATACCAGTCAGCAAAGTGAGGACAAAAACCTGTGTTGTTGAATTCATGCAACAAGTCAATTGATGAAAAGGAGGGATGCTGACTGTCATTCCAATGGCTTAGAGGTAACTATTGGTTTTTAAAAAAGCTACCTGATGTGGTCAATGCTACTGTATTTACCAGCAGAAATTTGGTCTTCTCAAGTTATATTCTAGCACATTTTAGTTCACTCACCTGTTTCAAATCTACATTAGTGCCCCTTGCTGAACACTGATTTGCCGCTCCCACCATAGTCAGAGGAGGTAAATACAAACCACAAGTTAAACAGGAAAGGGCACAAATTACATTGGCTCAAGGACAGCTACAATAGCTGTGAAAATGGGGAAAATGATCTGTTGTTTATATGCGGTGCCTAAAAACATTTCCTATTTTCCTTGGACACTTGAGGGAGTCAAAGATTTTCATATAGACTTTTGTTGTCCAAACAGTAAAGATTTTTTTTAAATGATTTTTACTTTTTAGTTCATTCCCTCAAGGTTCAGCTGCATCATTGCTGTGACTGCTATCCGCTGTGTTAATGAGAATTTCTATTAGCATTGGAAAGCTGTGCTCAGCAGCACTGTCTGTCAGCCATTGGCATTGCTCTTGCTTGGATACCCACTGCCTGGAACTTACACCTGTCTAATCTCACTAGCTCAACACAGCAGCAGCCACCCAATTTGGGCTAGACCTTTAATGCATTCAGCTTAGAGCAGCTTCGCATCTCCAGTGCAGGGTTTGTCTCATTACTTGTTAATTGAATCTCCTTTACCGTAATATATGACCTAACAGCTATAGCAAATCTCAAACCTCAGCACACACAGGCTTTCTTAATGAATACAGAGTAAACTAAGTTGCTTTTTTTGTGTTGAATCACCATCCGGAAGTTTTTGGTCCTGTGATCTGCAGGCAGCTTCCCTGTTGACTTAAGTCCCAATTAGTTGTGGGGTACTTCATCCTTTTACTTCACCTTGCTAATTATGAAAGCCCTTATGGGCCTCTTTTTCCCCCCTGCAGAGTAGAGATTCCTTTGAACTTGAACATACTGTTGCAGGAAACAAGGCAAAGAGGAGTTGTGTTTCTCCTCTCAGGCATTTTTATGGTACCTCTACTCTTTCCGCTGACACCCCATGCTGGAATCACATCCAGAGGTCAGGATGAAGAAAGCCTTGGAGGAGGCTCAGTTATCTAGGGGCAAAGGGTTTCTCACGATATCAATGCCTTCACTGTCAATTAGTAGTTTAAAGAACCTGCTTTACACTCTCCCCAGAGTTATAACTCTCAAAAGAGAGGGTTTGACTTCAGCTATATTCCTGCAGCTTTGTTAGCAAACTATGTAAGATTTGTATTCACTTTTGTCCTGGAAGTTTTGAAAACAAGAATATTTTTTGCATAACATACTCAAATAGAAGCATAATCTCTATCTTTTGCACTGAGTTGGAACATTCAGAATGAAAGACCACTCTGTTCACCTTTAAACATGTTGTGTTTGAATTTATGCTATTCTTCCCTCTCTTACTCTCATACATATCTGGATGAGGAAGAATTTACTAAATTAACATTTGATGGGCTGGGGTAAACCCTAGATTGGGTTTTAGGAGAGAGTGATAAAGAGGATAGATTTTAAAATCTTCTCAACATAAATCGAAAATATTTTTCAGAGCATATACCAAGGGGATTAATTCCATGTTTTGCTACTATATTTTTAGCAGAACCTTAGTATTGTAGTGCATCAGGTTCTGACATGAAATCTACAGAATCTATATTCAGCCAGTGAAAGCCATCTCAAGCTGGTAAATGTTTACAACCACTTACTCAAATTAAGTACAAAAAGTTTTACTGTCTTCAACTTTTATTTCAAAGATTTATTCTGCTTAAGAACACTCCCTATGTGTACTCCTTTCAGAAGTACATGCAGTGTTACATGCAAAAATCCTGAAATGAATTATAGGATAAGAAAAAATGAGTATCTGTTGAAGAATGATATTAAAAATACAGCTAGACTAGTCTGGCAGCTATCTGTGGTGATAAGAGGAGAGAAAAGGGCTTCCTCCATCCCTGGGATACTCACCCATAACGTAGGTCCTGGTCAGTGAAAGTTCTCACAGTTCTGCAGGACCCCATGACCAGTGGCTACCCTTCCTCAGGCAGCTCATCTACTCAGTTTAGCAAAATGCAGGGCAAGGAGCACAATTCAGTAGCCTTAGCGCAGAGGTGTCAAGTTGAGGGAAAAAGACACCTAGATACTTTCCATCTTAAACAGAGTAAAAGATAGATGCCGGTAAATTATGTTATTCCATTTTTTGTTTGGGCAATTACTTCCTGCAGGTGGTGACATGTTGGCCATTTATGAAACAAAGAGCAAAACCATGTTTCCCTGGCATGACCCTCCTCCTCCTCCAAGCAGGAATTCAAGTGCCATCTGTCAGTTTCTGTCACCACAAAGCTGGACAAGTCCAAGGTACAGGAATAGGGGAAAGAAAACAGAAATTAGAACACCACCTAATGGTCCTACCTCCATGTCTGCACTGCCTGAGCAGTCAGCAATGGTTAACTGTACTTTACCAAGGAAAGGGCTAGCTCAATAAAAGATGAAAAGGTTAAATGACCAGCTTAAATAAAGAGAATGAAACAATAATTTTTTTTAATTGAAAAATATTGAGTTTCAAGTGTTGCAACCCATGTACAGAAGCACCAGTATTTTAAATGAAAAGTAAGTGAAAATTTAACAAGTACACTTGTCCTTGGCTGTTTTCCAAGACATCTCAGCTGTTACAGTGAATTTAATATGTGAAATGAATCAAATATATGAAAATAGATCTTTCATAAGTCATTATTTTCTTCTTTAAATAATGAAAAAAACTCCAACTTATCCTGGGAAAATGTCTCATTTTTCATACAACTTTTAGAAGCCATTTCCCAGCTGTATCTCCCAGCACAACAGCCTCCAGCTTTCCAGATTCAAGTGCTCAGCTTTAATTTAGATATATCTGGGCTGTGCATGTTCTAGGTGTAAAAGAAACAAAATAGTAAGGCTCAAAATGAGACACCTGAACAAGCTACCTTCATTTTCAGGCTTGTCTTGGATATTTAGGGACTGACTGCTGCTCTTTCTGGATGGACATACAAAAATATATGTTGGGAAGAGTAGAACACATAAGCTTGGATCTCTCCTTGATGAAGTGATAAATTAATGAAGTCTGAAGTGAAATTAGTTTCTTCATTTATTTTTTCATTCCATATTTTCTAGAGGATGAAGTGAGCATCACAATGATCAAGAAACCTTTTCTATCAGAGTAAGAACTCAAAGAACTGCTATGCAGAAGCAAAAGTTAAATCTGAAGAGGATACAAAACACAAGGTGAAAAAAAGAGATTTTGTACCTACTGCCAGAGAAATGTTCTCCAAATAAGATAACATAGCATAAAAAATACTTAGTTTTTAATATGCCCAAGGTTCAGACTACGTACGTTGTCCACCATGAAAGTTTATTGAAAACAAATCTTGTTTAAGTCAAGGAAATGATCTGAAATTTTTCTGTGAAGGGATAATAAAAATTGTGCATATATTGTACCCTAGGGGCAGTTTCAAACTTCATCCCCAGACTGGTTGTAGAAAATATCCTTCCCGGTTTACTAAACTAATTTCAACAAGCCCAAACGGTATTTAGATGTGAGGTCATGAGAGCTGGGAGCCTCAGTAGAGAAAATGATAGATCGTGAGGTGGTGTTTAAATCAATTGAAAAAACTGAAACCCAAAGCTAACCAGTCAACAACAAAAAAACAAACAAACAAAAGATATATTCTTTAGAATTTCTTCAGAAATTAAATTTTACCATGTTAAAAATATGTAATTTTTTTGTTGAACTAAGAAAGGCTTAATTCCAAGATAACTGGGTCTCTACGATCTTATTTTATGTCCTTGTTACCATATTTATTAAAACAAAGGGCATCCCATCTTTATATATATACACACAAAACACTAAACTCTAATAGGAATTTAACTGATTACAGTAATATTCCTACTCTCTTGTATCTCAGCAAAACTATTTTTCTCTTTCATTGCCTCAGCGTCTCTTCATGGTTGCTGCAGTAACAAAGCAATTTTCTGATAAATTCATCAGGAAAAGTGCACTTCAGAGAACATGTATAACTCTAAACCTGTCAGACTATTACAATTGTAGAGCAGTTATTCTCCTGGGGAAAAAAAGGAAAATTACATAATGTAATTGCACAGAGTGAAAGATAAGTTATCATAATTTTTATGTTACCAAAACCAACTTTCTTAGATGTGCTTAGCGTGGGGAGATGTTCCCTAATGGACAATATAGATCATCTCAAGCTGTATCAACCAAAGTGTCAACTAGGCTGACAAATCAAGATTTCTGGCACACTTGAACCACCGAAGATTATGGATGAAGGAAAAGTTTTATTATAACATTCATCTTCCAAGTTGTAGTGAACATTTTGTTAAGCAAAGTTAAAAGCCACAGTCTTCTTAATTCAATTACTTCAGGGGTACTCAAAATCTATAACATAATTAAAAGTGTAATCACAGTAGTTAAGATCAAGATTTATCCTGTAAAGAAATGAAAGCTACATTACCTGAAACAATGGCAAATCTTGGATCATGGGAATAAGAAACTTAATTTTAAACATTTTATATGAAGCTTCCTTTACTTATTAAAGGAAATACAGGACATGATGAAGAATGCTCAAAATATTGATTTCTAAACTGCCTTCTGTTCCCTCTACTTCTTCCCCTGATACCGTGAGAGGTTCCTATAATGTCATTCAGAGTAAATATAGAATAAGTAGTTTCGATTTGCTAAATAAAGAAATACATACAGGATCTCTTATTTTCAAAGAAAAAACAACGTTATCCTTTACTTTGGCATTCTACACAGCTTAACTGTGTATCAGTCTGGTCTTTGTAATTTTTCCACATTTGACTGTTTTACAATTTTTAGTTATGACCCAAAATTTTGAAAACAAAATATTTGTTTAGGATTTGCTGTTTTTTAAAAAAAGACCTTCAGTGTAATTCAAGACAAGAACTATTTCTTTCAATAGACAATATGGATGTAAACCTTGAAAAGGCTGAGAATCTACTAATGTGCTAAAAGTAGATAATTGCACTGAATTTTTTGTCTGCCAAAAAGAGAAGGTAGTGAAAGACATGTGTTTGTCACCATACTAAGGGAATATTGATTTAATGTGTTCACATAAAAAAAAAAAAAAAAAAAAAAAAAAAAAAAAAAGAGGGAAATTGAGATGGCTATAGTCAGGTTGGAAGTCCTCTCCCGGACCTTTCTGGCAGTTGTTTGCATGAGACTGCAAGTTTATGATGAATCTGCATGCATGGAAGTTTGGCACCACATCTGAGCTGATGAATCAGCTTTTGACATGGTCTTTAGCAGAGTATGATGGAAAGTGTCTTAAATCAGGAAAAGGCACTAGGTGCCTTGTAGATTTACTCAACAGGAATAGAATTTTCCAGTCAGAGGGAAAAATTGGTTGTCCCAAATGGTTTTTCTGATTTGATAATTTCACAAGGTGTTCTATTCATATTTCATGCTGGTTTTGTGCTTATTCCCAAAGGCATATTTTTTCCATACAAACTGAGAGAGAAAGCTTGTCAACACTGCATGTCTAAGTGGAAAAACAGACATTAAAATTTCTGACATGACTTCCTTTATGCCAGTGTCACATTAGTTCTAGACTTCTGCACTCTGTGAATTGGTTTGTATAGATTTAACAAATTATTAGGTGGAAGAACAAAGACATTTTCGTATTAAATTGTGATTTAATACCGAGTCCTTGCTTCAGAAAGATTACTACTGCATTTTTGCTGTCTCATTAAACAAAAGTGTCAAATAGTCACAACTAAGATTGTTGCATATTCCTGAATTCCCATCGGTTTGGTCAATGTGCATAATTTATTTGTTTGTTTTAGAAAATACAGTGTTGCAATGTTAGACTAGATGGAAACTCACCAGTCAATGACCATCTGGAATTTCCACTAGGTTGAGGACTGGTGGGATGTCTGTCTTGCATCAATTGCATCTTCAGGTCTTGGATTCTGGCAAAGATTTTGCTTTGTCTTTGGGAGATGTTCAATGCAATAGAAGTGTGGATGCACCATACTCGTCTATATGGACATGCTTTCATGGAGAAACAATGTGAAATACCAGTGTGGCAATTGGTCTTCATTCCAAGGATATGTTGACACTAGGCAGTTAACTCAATCATGAAAACCTTTCTAACAATCATCCTCAAAGAGTAGATGAGGGTTCACACCAGGAATAGGACTGGTGTTATGTATGGAGCATCTTGTGCTTGACATGTGTTAGCTTTAATATGACCGCATCCCTCCGCATTAGCTGCACTCCACTAGAAATAACAATCCTGGAAGAAGATAAAGGAGAATGAGTCATGGAGCAGTAATTTCAAGAAATACACACCTGTCAGTGTTTGAGGAAGGTTTTGGATGCAAGTATGGATATTTGACTTGCCATGTGTATTTTCAAGACCAATCCATTAACAAATTCTGCATATTCTGATGTATTATTTTGACACTTGTACCCAGCTCTTCAAAAGGTACTCACTCACTTCTTCCATCAGTGTCTGAGACACAATGTTCCAAATGTATCTTATAAATAAAGTATCATCTAACTGCTGTTCAAATTTGCAAGTCATTAAATGCTTTTGGAGCTCTTCAACATAGAAGCATCATCTTCTTACCTGCAGAAGAGTTTGGTGGGAGATGAGCTACCAGATATGTCCTGCTCATCTGATTTGAGGAAAGGACGAGGAGAAATGTAATCAAGAACTGCTCTTCCAACTCCTGCCTACTCCAATAGACTGATTTACTTCAGTCTTGGAGAGGATTAGCCCTTTTGCAAGCCACATTTTATCAGTCTCGAAAATTAGGAGACTGAGGGGCAATTTTGAGTTTTAGCAGAAAGTCTCTAGACATCATATTTGTGGAGTAAAGCTCAAAATTGTGAAGCAAAACCCTCCTAAAGGCTCATAAACCAAAGGCAACTTGGCTGAACAAATAACTTTTCACTGCCTGAGATTAGCAGTACCTGTTAGAAACTAGTGATAAAAGATACTGGCCATGTTATTAGGGAGCACTCTCCTGTGAGAAACACATTTTTATTTCAGTTCTGCTTCTAATCATATCTCCTGGTTTGTGTTAATGTCATTTTGAGGAACACCAAGAGAGAGAGACTGTTTCTGTGGTTGATAATTGTGTTGGCAGATATCAGATCCTGACCCATATTTAGGTCAGTTTTGGAAATACGGCTGGTCTGTAAGGGCTGCTGCACTCCAGTGGTGAACAAAATGACTTCTCTTATTAAAGCAATAATTATCCAAATATGACAAGGAAGAGGTTGGGTGATAAAAACCTCTGGAATTCTCCTACAAGCTACAAGACTACAATTCTGAGATATGCTCTAACTTTTTGTTATTAAAAGTAGGATTTTCACTGAGCACGTCACTTTTCAGACAACAGTGACATGTTCAGTGAAAACCTTTGGCATCCCTTTTCAATAACCATAAGTACTGTTAATACTTGTGCCAGCATAAACACAACTTCAAATATCATCCACAGACACTTTTTCTGTTACAGAATCAGTAGTAATCATAGAAAATGGTCCTAGAAATTACCTCTGGGTAGTGTATGAATTTTTTCTGTAATCTTGAATAGAACTTCGGCTTATTTTATATTATAAACTATCATAAACTGCACTCAGTTTAGCTAAAATGAAAGCACAAGTTTGCCATCCAAATTTAGAAAACCTAAGGTGAAGGTTAAGCAGGTTTATGAAGTTAACAAGCTGGCAAAATAGAAATGTCTGTACAGTATAATCAATGTTGTCGAGCGTTCATGTTTTGAGCTATTTCACATCCCCCATTAAGTGTGTCTATAGAAAAATGCTACCACATCTGTATGGATGGATACTGAGCGATATCACTAAAACTTAGCAATGCTTAGGCGTATTTTCACCATTAAGTTTTGATCTATCAGCTGTTCTTCAGCTTGACTCCTTCCATCACGTAAGGCATTGAGTATTTAATTAGTATTTGGTTTTGATCTTTTGTGATAACTTCACTCAGGATGGAATCACTGTATTTCTAAAGCAATGTCCTGGAAATCACAACAAAGAGGAAAAACAGTGTCATGCCAAGCCTTTCCATGACAATTAGAAGTATTGGGATGAACTTTGGAAGGAACAGAGGAAGGAAAATTTGAGGAGTGACATGGTTATATCAGCACTCCTAACATTTTAGAAGAGATTGAAAAGAAACAAAGAAGAAATTACCATAGCTTATCTTGCAACATGTTCTACTGTCTGTGCATGCTCATGCAGAACATTTTCTCATTGTGATAGAGACCTAGACAATACATTTTCAGAATGTCAAATTATTCCACTAATGTTATGTAAAAAGTGATGTTTGCTTCCCTTCCTTTCTCTTATCTCCTCTTGGATGCCCTCAGAAGTAAAAATGCTTCAAAGCACTGGAACATTAAGGTTTTTGCAGCAAGTTTGCTTAAAAATACAGCAATATGTTTTTCAGAAATTATGTGTATTCACAAGCTCAAGTTTCTAACATATGGCTATTTCTGCAGAACTTATTTCATGATGGGGAAGTTCCATATACTTAAAAAACAAACCTGCAAATGAACAGGTGTAGCACATCACAGTGTGATATGCAATAACCTCAAATAAAGAGAGGGATATACACATTGTAGCTACAGAGCTGGAGTAATGAGGAGGGAAAAGAAAAATAATTGTGTTTGTTACCTCTTCTTTTTCTTGTATTTATTATTATCATCACAGTTTTCATTTTTGTACTGATTTAATGCATGCTAATTGTCCCTGTGTAACCAAATTCAGGCTGTTTAATGTTTATTAAATAGACCATATAAATGAAATGCACATATTCTGTAGTATTTTTGTATTTAAGATCTCTTAATTCTAACAGGATGAGTAGTCCTGGGTCCAGGACTTATTTTTAAAGGCTTGTCTTCTACCCTCTGTTGGTGATTCTGGGAGATTGAGGATATGGGACATGCAGGGAATTAATTCTATTTACCTTATACTGTAAGCTAAGGAAAAAAATCTTGATCCTTTTTAATATTTGAAACTGACATTTCTGTAAAAGCCAATTCATACAAGTCCCAGTAACCAAATTTACTAATTTGGCCATAGCATTTTCACATGTTGAGGAACAAAACTGAAAGCCAGGAAAATAAGGCCATTTGTTTTTTGTTTAAACAAACTAAACAACTACCTCTCAGCCTCAGCTGTCTCTAAGGTTTCAGAGAATCAGAGCAGAAAACCAGTAGAACACCAAATTTGTTTCCTAAGTGGCTAATTTTCATTCAGCTTGAGAAGCAGTCTGGATACGGAAGACAGCTATTCTTTAGTCAAAAAAGTAGTGAGAAGAATCTCAAGAGAAAGCTCAGAAATAATTAATCCCTATTGCCAAGCAATAAAATCAAATGTCTGTTGCGTTCTTTTTTTTGGAGTTGTAAGTGGTACCTCAAAATATAGCATCCTCTCTCTCAAAGAAAGGCTTCCAGAAAATACTGATTTCTTCTTTCTTCAAATTAAATTACTGTCTTTAAATGTCCAACACAAGAGATTGAATACTGTACTCCTAGAAGACTATGCCTTTAAGTCTTCTAAAGCTGCACTAGAATGTCAGAACAACACCTATGAAAAATAGTATGGAATGTTTTATTTTTTTATTGTAGTTAACTTTTAGCCTTCTGATGCTCATAAGAAATATAGCAGAAAACACAGAAACCACTATAAACTTAAAAAAACCTGCCAATGAGCCTAATTTCTCTTTCCAGCCCTTCTCCTTCACTCAGGTAAACAAGCAGAAATCTAACCTCCTGTATGTACTTCCCTGAGCATGCTGTGTTGCTGGATTGATTCACCTGCTTCGGGGTTTTCAGCCCACTTGTTGAGGTCTGGCATAAACCTTCTTTGGTTTGAAAACCATAGTGCACACTTACTATGAAAACCATAATGCATAACCAAAAAATACGACTGGAGGAATTTAACTTTACATTTTTTTGTTTAGACGTTTCAGTCACACGTCCCAGACATCTTTAGTTACTCTGCTTCTGGTAGCATCATGGAGCAGTTCTATGTCAGGAGAGCTGGGTGACTTTTGGATGACACTAAACCAGGAAATCTGCTTCAAGCTTGCAATTTTCTGCAATTACTGACTCAGTGCCTGGGAACAGGCTGGAGCTAATCTGAAGCAATTCCCCTAAGCCCATACTGTATGGGACACTGGATTCTCATTTGGATTCTCTCCTAAGGCACCCTGCTGGTTGTTAACACACACCTGGTCATTTTCGGGCTCTTCCTCATTTGCCACCTTGCTCCCACAGAAATCTGGAACCACACCATGATTTCTCCCCGTGCACCCAACAGCACTGCGTCAGCTCAGCAGTGCTGGTAAGAGCAGGAGGAAAATGCTTGTGGCACCACCTGTTTTTCTTGGCAAACTGAGCTACAGTCCACCAAGAACAGTGACAGTGAGGAAAGTTCAGGATATACGACCTGTGAAGAAAGACTGGAAAAAGTGTGCTGCTGAGCCTAGAGTGAAGCAAAGCAAACCAGTAAAACTGTGACAGTCTTAAATACCTGAAAAGAAGGATGCTGAGAATTTCTAATGCAGATATTTTTCTCTGTGTCCATTTTGAATTAGACAAAGAAGAATCTGCCAATTTCTGGGAAGGGGGATATAGGATAAACGTTAGAAAAACTTTATATTTGCAAAGATAGGGACTTTTGAAGAAAAGCTCGAAGATATCATGAAATCCTACCCTGGAATCTTTCAAAAATAGTCTAGACAGTTATCTGACAGGTATGGTTAGTAACATTGTGGAGAAAGGTGATGGGCAAGACAACTTTGAAGCTGCTGCCATCCTGTCTGACATATTAGAAAGACTTGATTTTATAAGAGTGAGTAACTTGGTACCCACTGAAATTTCTGAGGTTACAGAGAATTAGAAAACAGATATTGGATGGATAAGGTGTGACCATTAGTGTGATAAATCTTTAGGAGCTCTTTACTTATGATGAAGTCAATGGGAGGCTTACCTGAGAGCAAGAAGGGCTCTTTGGTTCAGAGAGAGTTTATTTATGTTCATGGTGATGAAACTAGCAAGTTACAAAAACAGTGGTTGGAAAAGGAGAGGTACAAGTGATACTCCTCCCATGTTATTCTGGGAAACTGAGAAGCTAAAGGCAACATGCCTGACAACCCAATAGAATACATGTCAGCGGGAGAACCTGGGCTTGGTTTGGATGTGTTCATTCTGCTAGATTATGCTGCATTTCTACTTTACAGTTTTGATTTTTTTGTATGCTTTCCTGTTATATAACTGCACTTTGTGCATCCAAGACCTGAAGTTAACTCTTAAACATAATAAACAATCTCTATCGGAAAATAACTCTTAAACAATCTCCACATGAACATTGCTGGGTATTTATTTATTTATACAGTTGCTGGTCTCCTGTAGCGGCACAAACTACTTCATTGCATACAGAAGAGAATATTCCAAGCAGGAGGTGGTAGAAGCAGGAAAAGAGGCTGCATTTGTGAATGAATTAAGCAGTCTAAATTATTTACTGCAATATATTACCTGAGTTCCTCTATCATGCTATTTGCAACTATCTGTAGATGTTGCCATCTTGGCTCTGATTGGAGTCTGAATCTTCACAGCTCAAAATGTGAACTTGTGCAAACTCAAGAAGAAAGCAAAGCATGAAACCAGCATCTAAGGACGAGCAATTTCCATGGATCAGGGACAGAATGCATAGCTGCATATTTGATGTGTAACTGGAACTGAGCAGTTATTAAACAAAAAACCCGGAAGGATGTTATACTGACTATTAGAAGAGTGAAACTTTGCTAAAATTTCATTTTGCAGGCATGTAGATAGATTCTGTTTTTAATAAAAATCTGAAACAGAATGGTTTTGATATATTTCAGATATTCAATTATTTCTCTTTTTATTTAATACAACACTGTTTAATTGTAGTACACTGTTTTAAAGTGAAGAAATAAGTTTAATTGCCTTAATGTCAGAATGACGAAAATGAAACTGAAATATCACACTATTTTCATAGAATTTCCCAGATATTATCCAGGAGTAAATAATTTGTTGTCTATTTTTAAATTGGAAACAGATAATGTGTCTGACCAATAATTAGTTTTTCCCCTGAAATGAAATATTTTTCAAGGAATTGCTGCAATTCTGTGGCTTACACATACTGGCTTATCTTATCATACTATGCAGTGATCCGAACCATCGTATCTAACATATAATTACACATCATTTATCATTGCCTAGTCATCTGCCTACTTCATTCCTAATCTACCAAGTCTTTAATGTTATATATTCCATTATTTATTGCTGCTTATTTATTTTATGTCTCAGAGAAGTGGGGTAATATGGCCAAAGTCAGACTGTCTCTAGTCCTTCCAGAAAGTCTTACTATATCACTCTGTGTAGAAGACAGCTCTAGCATACCTAAATACTTTTCACACAAAGACAATCACAGCAAGGGAAAACAAGATAGCACTGTAGACTTTTCTCACAGTGTGCATGCAGAAAGAACTAACAAGCAAAGAGAGGAAAAATAAAACAGTCTGCAGGAGCTTTGAAAATATTCCAGGTAGCCAGTCATCAGAGAAGCACAGAATTGAACACATATTTATGACATACCTTCAGTCTTGGTCCATGGATATCAAGTGAATATGTAATACTGATTGTACCTCAAAGGATCTGTCAGTATTAATACAGGATAACATTTATTAATAGTTTTCCCTGGTTTCCTGTGGATCTCAGTGTACTTTGGGGTGCTGGCTACAAGTGAAGACAGAATTCATTTCAATTGCTTGTGTATGAGAAAGTGCTCACTTGCAGATCAAGCAAAGTAAAAATTATACATATTTATTGCAGAAATAATTGAATAATAGACCCCCAAAACAAATGCCATTCAGGAAACATGGGGAAATTGCAAGTGTTCTAGGGATTTTAGCTATTACAGAGTTATATTAAAGCTGTTAAAATTGTTAGTGCTTATCAAGAGACAATGAAAGTATATATAGTCGCATTATAGGAAAAATTAGTGTCTGCAGTACAATTGTTCACCTGTATGTGTATATGGACTGCAAACACAAAGATGATAAAAAGCCTTTAAATTGTTTAATTGTTAAGCAAGAAGGTAGGTAAAATAAAACCTTTTTTCCTGCAGATATTAGAATAATCTTCTAAATAAAGCAGTGAAATGTTCTAGTTCTGCCTGTGTAATGTTAGGTGGTGACCTGTAAAGATGTATTTAGGATTACTCTGGGATTTGTCCTGATGCACTGAGCGCAGTTGTCTCAGCTAGGGTTGTCAGATGGGACTGAGCTCTCCTCTGCTACTAATTAACTCTCTTACAATCATCAAGACAGTCCTGGCATGACAAAGCCATAACCAACATAAAATTGTCTATTTTTTTCAGTTGCACATATACACACGTGTTCATATAGAGATGTATTTGCATATATTGAGACAAATCTATACCTATGTGTAATTCATGTAGCTGATGAGAGGCTTCATCCATCATACGCCGAGCCTAGCACAGCACAGGATGCAGTGTCAGAGGCAAGCAGCTAGCACTGATTCCACTGAACAGGTTATCAGAGCAGATCAAACATATTTTCCTGTGGTGCCAGTGCAGGGTAAAGCTCTAACATGCTGTTTCTCGTTGACTGCATATTATGGACCTCATTTATAGACTTGGGACTTACCTGGTTTACTGAAGTGAAGTAACATGAATATAAAATGTCCTGCGGAGAGAAGAAAAGATGTATTTCAAAGCCTGGTCTCTAAAAATCCTGCTGATTAGTGCTAAAGAAATCAATTTAACTCAAGGAAACTTCATAAAAGCCTATTGACTCTGCAGAAAAGAAGTGTGTTATTCCATGGGGAAGTAAATGAAAGAAGCATGTATCTATCCAGACAGCTTCTACAAGATTCTCCTTCCCTAAAGGGTCCTTTTGTGTGTAAATTAAACCACTCTACTTGAAAGTGGTCGACTCAAAGAGAGAGTTGTTTAAAAAACTGAATTGCTATTATGCACGTACCTCTGGGTTATGTGTTTGAAAGGTTTATTTTATATGAGGTGCATATAATATTTATTTAACTTATTACACAAATACTGAAGGAACCTATTGTAATATCTCTGTCTGACATAAAAGTTAGGAATCTCTTGAAAAAAGTTTGCCACTTTAAATGGAAAACAACAGAAAACAACTGGCAAGTCTTCAAAGAACATCAAACCCCCACACATAATAAACAACAACAACAACAAAAGATGGAATTTATAAATACTTTATAAATGCCTAAACACTTGGACAAGGATTTTTTTTCTTTGTGTGATTTCATTTTTGTATTTTGTCATTTTTTGCTTCTGTCTTAGAAAAGCTGCTGATTTGTCCAAGGGAAAATATAGATACCTCATACCATCATATATCCACTTTTTTTTTGATTTTCAGGGTTTTTTTGGAAAACATAGACAATCAAGAACAGCATTATTGCTGCCAGGAAGTTATTCTTGATGTCACCCTCTGTAGTTTCACTGACTTCAGCTGTGTTTGCATATTTGTTCTGCCGGAGAATCGGGTCAAATAATTGCCAAATGGTCGTCTAAGTAAGAAAAGTTAGAACCCACATTTGCAAATCCAGATCTAGAAATCACTGCCTAATAAAATTTAGACTTTGATGTTAAGGTCCTTAGTTTTCAAAATTTCTGTCCCTGCTGTTAGGAGATGACAATGACAAAAAAGATTAACTCAGTATTTTAACTTATCAGCTTTTAAAGAAATTACTATTTCTCATGAAATCTCTGCCACATAGGAATCAGAACTTGGGGAAAAAACAAATGTACAACTGGTATCAAAACAATGAAAGAAAGTTTCTATCTGACAATTCATATTTCAACACTCATGTCTTCAAGTTGTGAAAGCTGCAGCTTGGGGTTCTCGTGTTAAATTCCAGCGTCTGTCGCTCTTTTTTTCAGTGTTTAGTCTTTAGGTAAGCTTTTTGGTTTATTGATTTATATCCTAATAAAATAATGCAAAACATTCTGGAACTATAATTTTTATATATATTCCTTTGAGGTCCAAATTCTCCTTAGGTTTTGCAGAGAAAGCTGAAGGCATTCTGGGATGAGTCTGCAAAGATCAGATAAACTTTTTAGACTTATGTGAGATGAGAAATTGACTTTAAAGACATAAGGTAAGAAAGGTGAGGCTGCCAGCTTAAACATTCTATGTAAAGAGGTCCATCTCAAATGGAAGAATTTTAGGTTCTGCATCCTAGAACGAAGTAACTGAGAGGATACTTAGAGATTCCAGTAACTGAGAGGAATTAGAGGTGACTGTAAAAAGAAAGTCAATGAAGTCCATGTCTGGTAGTTCCCAGACTGGCAAAGGGAAAGTTTGTGTGACCGTAATGATTAGTTCTCCCAAGCTGTTAACAGATGAAAAACATTGGTAAATACTTTTGCCTTACACTTTTCTGCCTGTTCCTCTCAGTCACTTGTCGGTTTCCAGTCGTGTCGGAGGATTATGGAAATTCATGTCAATTAAAGCTATTTTTGGCTGAAGTTAAACATTATTTATAATGCACCCAAACTGCTAATTATATAGTTAATTTTCAGATCAGTTGTTTACTAAATGAATTGTTTGACCTCTAGCAAAGATGTTTTTTGCAAAGCTGTCAAATGAAAACATTTTAACTAAGACACATAGTATGTGGTCTTCAACGTTGTGCATCACATTCTGCCATGATTTGTGGCCAAATGTTCACTGTAGTCAGTGGATTTGAGTTGGCTATGGAATACAGCTCAGTTTCATGACATTGTTTATAAATGAAAATGAAAAGCCCAACCCCAAACTTCAGAATTATTTGTAGCCTCACAACAATCTAGCAGTAAAACTGACAACACAGAAAACAGAAGAAACTGAAGTCATAGAACTGGTGCTGAGTTTTTACCATTACCATTTAATTTGAAAGCAAAATAGTAATAAACAGAAAATAAGGGAATTGACAGCAAACCAGCAGAGTAGGATGCTAAAATGTTCCTCATCAATCTGCTAGAAGGACCAGACTGGCCTGGAACTGTTATGACTCAAAATTTTATTAAAAAAAAATTATTGTTAGTATTTTTCTCTAAAGAAGAGGAGAAATAGAAACAACTTACTTATGACAGATGTAGAACAGCACTGACTTCAAATTATAGTTTTAGGAAGGGTCCTCTTGAGGGTCATCCACTGTCCATGATAAACCTGTGTTGCTCATAAGCAAGACTCGTCTTCCCTTTCAAATTTTGTTTTGGAAAGTTATCCATGTTCTTTGTTAAACCCCTCATGTTGCTGCTGAACTCGGCACAGTGTTACAGAGTCCCAGGAGTGGAGAGGACTCTTCTGGGTCATGGCTCCCTGAGGTCCACTAGGGACACAGCTGCTGAGGAGAGGTATAAAGGACTTCTTTCCATGGAAAAATCTGGTTCATCTGATTTGGGCACTTTCACATCATGAAAGCCTTCCTATAGGACATTGTTGCATTTTACCTGTCCATTCTTCTACGGTCTTTATTTTCCACCTCTTCCCACTGTTGATTCATGTAATTTTTTCTTACTGGTTTCTTGATCTCTTCATTCCTCATCTATTATCATAACTGGTACTTTCAGTGAAACCTATACCATGCTATCATGGTACACAGAAGGGATTCAAGTATGGGCTGACCTTTTATTTATAAGGATACTCAAAATCAAGCACCTCTTCCACTTGAAGGAAGATTAGGTAACATCTGGTAGCACAGCTTCTGCATGCTCTGATAAGTATTTACAGTGGAAATGGGAAAGACAGGACCTCAGTGCTAACACACCTCCTTTGTACCGTTCAGAAACAGCAAAGTGCCCAGATTTGCCTGCTAAGCAGAACTACCTTAATTAAAGAGAAGTTTATCACAGACAAAGCCTAAAACCTTGTAGCTGCTTACCACTCAGTCTCCATCTTCCAAATACATACCAGGGAGGAAAGCCCTCAAGAAGAGGCCGGAGTCTGTGAGGAAAATATGCTTTATCTCTGTTTCTGGCTGCTTTAACATCAGCATGGAGCAAACTAAGACGAACAGAATTCACTCCCAGATTTTTTCACTTGAGCAGCACTTGGATGCAGTGAAGGATTTTCTGACACATATGGCAATTGCTCTCAAATCCACGCTGTGCTGGCTTAGCTCACCACTGCACTGGTGCAGCGACTGGCTTTTTCTTAGACATAGGCCATCACGTAAACACAAAATTTTGGTTCTGCATAGATCAGCCCTTGGCAGAACTTTAGAAGTTACATAAATTCAAGTTTATTTCTTCTTACCTTTTCCAGTGAAGCCAATTATTTGGCTGTGTGAACAACCAATTAACTGATGCTTATTCTTTCTCTTTCTGTATCTGACAGTCACCTTTATGAAAGTACACAATGGGAAACGTCCCATGATGACACTGTAAAAAACAAAAAGTGCCAAATGTTCCTCTAATGAGTTACACCTTCAGAGCTGAATGCATGGGGTTCACACTTCCACTTTTCTTAGCACGATTTAACAATGGCAGAAGCAGAAATAACAACCTTCTTTTATCCTGATTGACAACTCTTCATTTACAGGACAAAATGCATCAGGGCAACTGCAATACTTTTTCTTGCTGTATTCCTTGTTTTTGTGCCTATTAACCCAGCATTTTATTTTTGGAATTCAGGAGCATGAGAGAGACACACAGAAATCTGAAGTCTAATTAATTTCAAGTGAACAAGGAACACATCCTATAACCTCGTTTTAGAAGCTTTTTGAGTGGGTGGGTTTTTTTTGTTTTTTTTTTGGTCTTTTTTTCCCTCTCCTTTTAAGGTCTTCTGCCATTTTTCATTAAAATAAAGATTCCAGGAAGTTTTTAAAGTGTGGACTGCTGGGCTGTGCACAGTTTTCATTTACTGAGTTTTTGCTGCACCTGTGTGTAGTTCAGCTACTCCGAACTACTACAGTGGCCTCACTGGCCACTGCTCATGTGGTTTGCAGGGCATGGCAGCTGAACATGTAACAAAAAAGCAGTGACAAAAGTAATTTCCCACCATTCTTCCCCTCTCCCCCTCGAACCACAGCATTATGTAGTGCCTTCATTTTTGAGGATTTTTTTTCTGGCTATGCATGACTGCTGGAGCTCTTGGTTACCTGAAGACAGCTTGATGTACCTGAGGCAAGATGTGTACTAGCAACCTTTTAGCATGGACTTCAAAGAAAGAAACACTTCAGAAGACATCTAAAAACTTGTACAGAGGATCTGAACAACATTGGAGAGAATTCATTCTGGCTGCAGAGATGCTAATACCCTTAAGAAACAAAGTTCAGAGATCCTTCCTTTTTCAACATAGAAGCAGACTGAAATGAAGGAAATGATACAATTTTAAGTAGTCATTTTCTTAAGGATAAATATTAAGGCCTTTCTTGGGCTCTGTATGCATGAACAAGACAGAGAAGGTGTCAGATCTATGTTAACATTACATCTGAGATAGCTGTCCTTCAAAGCTGTTTCAACACCCAGCATACTCTGGATATCTGTTGTGTCATTGACCTTATTGGCAACAGATGCTCCATTGGGATTTCAAAAGAATACGGACCCAGCTGTCTTTTCATCCCTCACCACCATTTTTTTCCAGCAGGAAGCCATGACAGACTGTCTCATCCACCTGTTGTGGTCACGGGACATCAGCATACAGGGTTTAGATGGAGGCTGTGGGGCCAGACAAGGACTTAAAACCTTTTTGGGTATTTTATACATGGAGAGTGTTTTCATGTGGACAAGGGGTACATCTGGGGGTAGATAAAGTGGATGAAAAATTTGGCCTTGATCTTGGTAGTTTTCTGAAGCAGAAACCTTAAGGTTGAACTCCCTATTTTTATCTGGGGAAGCCAGGGGATATAGGGAGGAGGGGAATAGGTTTTTCAGCACAACCATTTTAAAATACTGGAAGTACATTGATTGGAGACAAAACTTCTATTCTGAGCATCTAAAATTATAAAAGATAGTTATTTCTAGCTAGTTTAGATGCATGAATCTATCTTTTGCAGAATTTATAAAAAATAGGAACTTCTGAGATGACTATCCCCAGCCACTATTTGACATTTGTCCATGTCCTTCCATGATCCACATTGCTGCTCCATCATTTGGGTGTTTCTGGGTGACACCTGAGCAGTCAGCCACTCAGCTGACCTCCATCCCCACTTGTTTGGATAGTTCTTAAATTCTCTGGAACAGTCACACAGGTGGCTGCAACTTGATGTAGGCAGATCAAACTGCCTCTGTTGTGTGTTTGCTTTTATGTCAATGGCCTTTGTAAACTCCATAGCATGGACATAACAAAAATGCTTACAGAAATTCGGCTTATTCAAAATGATTTCTCATTTCTTTATTTTTCCTGAAGACCGTGTTACTCAGCTGTATTTATACATATTTAGACTACATATCTGGCTTTATAAACTGTAAATGTTTTTTCATTTTTTTCTTGGGTGTTTTTGTTTGGTTGGTGTGGTTTTGGTGTTTTTTTTTTGTTTTGTTTTGTTTTGTTTTTGGTTTGTTTTTTTGTTTCTTTGGTTTTTTTTTTTTTTTTTTTTTTTTTTTTTTTAGCAATTTCAAGCACACTGCAAGAAGACAGACCAAGGAATAAAAGACGAGGAAAGAAAAGATGTTTGCTCTGATGCAGCTGACAGTCATGCAATTAAACTGCCGGGAAAGAAAACTAATGTGCTTTACTTGTCTAAAGAATTATTTCAAGCCAAGCACATTTTGTACTTCACATTCAAGGAAGTAATTAGCATATCTGGCATTGTAATAGCCCAGCTGATGGGCAGCAAGATATTAGTCATTGTAAATAGCTGCAGTTTGTGACTAAAGTAAATTACATGGATGCTTGTTTGACACCACTTATTTGATGAGAAGGAGCACACAAATGCATCCAAATAAATTAGAATGCAAAATTACATTTGTGCCTTCCTTTTGAGAACAGAATTAAATTTATTGAAATAAATTTTACATGCTTGCCTCATATTGGCTTGTATATTTTTTAAGACTAAATGGGCTGGAGACAGTGGGCAATCAGAGATCCTCTAGCATATGCATTAGCACATTGGCCCTAAGAGCAGCAGTGGTAGGGATTATTCTATCTGAGTCTATGACTTGCAGTAATGATATGCACAAATCCAGTAACATCCCATGTAATTTTCTTTGTGTAGGATTCTGTGTTCCTCAGGTGAGTCAAAAAACAATTCATCTGAATCAGGTAATCATGAAAATGCAGGTATAATACAAGAAAAAATGTGGAGTAATGCCAAGGTACGGAAGGAAACTCTTGCAAGGAACTGCACTTGGGCCCAAAATATCAGTGTCAGATGGGAAATAAGTCAGCCTTTGTCCTCACATTGGCTAGCCTGAGATCAAGGTTATTCTTTTTCTGATAGAAGCTAAACAAAACACAACAAAAGCCAATCTGTAGAAAGGAAATTTATTCCTCTTTCCAAGTATTTCTTTCCATAGAACTTCCACTGGGGTAGTTATTTGGGTCTTCAAAAAGTCTGTGTGTCCCTGCATACTCGAGGATATCACATGCTATGCTGACACAGTATGAATGGCAGATCTGGTGCAATAAGTATGCATCAGCTCACACGTGACAGCAAGTTCAGAATTAAATTATCCATAACCGCACACTAGATGGGTCTTTATAAAAGTAAGGTCACAACTGCGTAGCAGATCTCTGTGCATTGAGGGACACTAACAAAAGCTCTTTGCTAGACTGGACTGTTGGTACAGAGGCCTTGACATTGGTCTGTGGCAGTAAAACCTGCACATCACCTTTTACAAGATGCTAATCTTAGATAAAATTCACCATGGACAGAGTGACAGAAAGGGCCTATCAAACAATCCCACATATGGCAAGGCAGAGATTTTATTTTTACCTAGAAAAACATCTGATTTTAGGCACACAGTGAAATGTCAGCTGTGATTGTCAAGATTAATACCATAGGCAAGTATCCATAGGTGGATGGTGAAAAACAGATAAAGCAGCACATTACCTGCTTCTATTATTGATGACATATGAAGTTCTGGGTATTTAAGGGGCTCTGAAGAAGACATCCAAGAGGGATATGTTTACTTTCCTAAACGCCTCAACCAAATCTGTTTAGTTGTTTGTCAAAGGACTCATTTTCATTTTATTGACCAAATCAAATTGAACTTCAGTAGTTTTAGATACAGCGTTCTTGGAAGAGTCATCTATTAGGAATCTCTCTGTATAGCCCTTGCTGGCACAAATGTTAGAATCTTTGGTGGAGAAACACAAACATAGAACCGCAGACTCGCAGGTGGAATTGCAGTTTATGTGTAAGGAGGAACCACAGGGGAAATTTAATTCTCTTCAGGGGAACAATTCTCTTCAGAAAGGATTGCATTCTCTTTTATTTCTCAAGAATTTCTTTCCTCCTGCTGCTTTTATTTTGATTCTTTTTTGGCTCTTGGCTGCAGTTTATGCTTTTATAAATTGGTGGTGGGAATACTGCACACTTCCAAATCCTCCCTACTGCAAATGTTCTCATTGTTCATTCAAGAATTAATCCTGCATCTGGAATACAGTTAGACTCCTGTTCCTAGCCCAGGTAGCTGCTGTGAACTGAACAATCCAGCTTTTTATTATTGACACATACAAGAGTAAGATTATGACCTGATCTGAATATTAGCACATGCACAGCTACTTTGCTGTGTCCAAGTTCTCTTCTGGAAGATCATGACTTGACTGAAGATGAGGGCTGGTCTCCTGAAATAAGTGATTTGAGTGCTGCCACTGGTGTCTGTTCACATTCAACCTGCCTTCCCCACTGCCTTGCTCCAGGGCCTCTCTGTGTTAGCAAAAGATCTTTTTTAACTGCAGAGATGGGTGGACATTTGGTACATAGTAAGACAGGCTCAAGAAATATTTTTTTCCCCTAATTATATATTTTTGAGCTTTTATAATTTCTTTAAAATTTTTAAAACCAATAAATGGGTAAGTCTTTGTTTGTTTGTTTGTTTGTTTGTTTGTTTGTTTTATTTTGTTTTGTGATTTAGATGTCACATCACCAAAATATATGTTAAGTATGGCTAGTGTTAATTTGTGCTGCTTTCATGTTTTTGGGTTTGTTCTGGGCTTCTTTTGAGGTCGCCTTTTCTCTTAGGTTGTACTGCCTAAGAAGACGATCGTATAATTTGTAATCTACTTTACTTCCACATATAGTTTTGATGCAACTTAGCAGGTGAAATTCATCAGTGGCACAAATTAACTTCATCTATATATGCCTGTTCAGGGGACAGCAGTGCAGGAGGAAATGTACCAGAGAGACTTTGTAGTGTTCCAGACTGAGATATATGTCCTAAAGTTAATTTGTGTTAAATGTTATAATATGTAATTCATTCTCTGTAAATGTAATGATAACCATAAGGAGCAAGTTTTATTTCTAATCGAGTATACAACGGGTTAACTGTGACTAAAACAGCACGGTGGGACACAGGGAATTCTCTGTTGAAGATTGCATGGAGGGACACAAGGAAGCTGTGCCAGGAATTACACGGAAAGGGACACGAGAATAATTCTGCCAGGAATCATTAGAGGAGAACTCAAAAGGACGGAAAAGGGAGATGGAGAACCCGGAGGACCGGATGATTACATCAGATCGATATCTTATCGGTCCCCGCCCGACATTAACATCTCTACACTGTCCCCGGACACAGCAATCACGACATTGTTCTCCAGCGCAAATCCATTCAACCGCACCAGAACCCGAACATGAATATCTAATGAAGCTGCCTCGGAAGAGGGAGTCTTAGGGTCCCGATTTTCTCTCAGCGAACCAGTGTATAAAAATTGGCAGCCCCAGACCAAAATGTGAACTGAGGGGGTGACAGAATGACAGAGTGTGTTACCGTGTTCACCCAGCGCTGAAACCCCGGGGTTCGATGCTGTCCCTTTTAATTGTGGCTATCGGAGACTGTTATTTTGTCTCAAAATAAAATTCTAAATTTTGATTTACTGAATTTGGTCTATCGTATTTATTACACAGACTTTGGACACAAGGGAAGATACAGCAGAGGGAAACGGAAATTCTTCCATTTGCTGTGACAAAAAAAGAAGATGCAACTTTTATTTTTAACATAAATAGGTGTGCAGCAGGTTGAGGTATAAGAAGCTGATGCTGCTGGGTGAGGCAGAGTGGGACTGGGGGAGGTTTGAAGGGTACCAAGTATTCTCAGGGATGAGCAGAACAGGAAATATTTTTCCATGCAGATGGGTAGGACAGGAGATGACTACATAAACTCGAGGTCTGTTCACACTCTCTACAGTTCAGGGATCTTAATTTTGTCTTTTATAGAAAGGCCACCTTGCAAATTCTTGCCCATCCTCTCTTCAGTAATCCACACAGAAAATCCTTGGCTTTGGTTTAAAAATGACTTCAAAAGTGAAGGAAACTACAGACTTTTCACAAGTGTAAATGCCAGGCTACCAATTCCAGTAGTCTCAATTCACAAAACTATCTTCTGGGGGTTAGGTTTGTTCCTTTTTTCTGTCTTAGAGAATTTTTCCCCATAAATTGTTAAGAGGCTAAGTACTGGTGCTTAGATGGTGCTTGACCAGCACAAAGGAGGGGGAAGATCACACGAGTTTTGGGGAGGGAAAAGGACAGGGCTGGGGAAGGTGGGGGTTCTGCTTGCTCTGGGTATCAGAGAGGATGGCCAGGCTGCTGCTTGCTGTGGGAAGGGTCCACTGACAAGAGAAAGTCTGGTCCTGGGAGATCTACCATCATCTGCTTGTGTGCCCAGGAATTCTGAGCTCCTTTGTCTGCCCTGCTGGAGTGGGGCCAGCGCAGCCAGTCCGGCCATTGCGGCTTCTTCAGTACTGCTCCCTTTGCCAGGACATTCCCCCTGCCTGCTGGGGACACCTCGCTGTTCCAGCCACCAGCCCAAGAGTTTCCACTGTTCCAGCTTGGTGCTCTCGGGGTCCCAAGAGATCAGACTGCCCCGGGCTTGTGAAACAAAGCCCCTCGAGGTTCCTGGTTCTGTTTATTATTAACGTTGTAGTTGTTGTTTTTTGTTTGCCTTGTTATATTTACTAGTAAAGGACTGTTATTCCTTTCCCCATAGCTCTGCCTGAAAAGCCCCTTTAATTTTCTAAATTATCATAACTTGGAGGGAGGGGATTGGAATTCCCCATTCCTAGAGAGGCCCTGCCCCTCTCTAGCAGATACCTGTCTTTCAAACCAAGACACTATCTAAAAACTTAAGTGGTACTTATGGGTGGTTAATGTCAACATTTACATGTATCTGAATTTGTAGCCTTACAGGTATGCTACAGTTGCACTTTTCAAATTTTCATTTTTCAGATTCAGTTGCAAATTTTTCAATTTCTTTACTTATTACCTAGCACCTTCTTGTGGGGCCAAAGGTTGAAGTTTTGGGGAACAAAACCTCCAAATCCCTCAGAACAAATACTGTAGGATTCCTAAGAAATCTGAGATATCTGACAACTCCTTGGTCAAAAGGACCAGGTCCGTGTTTTCATTTGTCCCTTATACAGACAAAAACCCTATCCAAGATTAAAACCGAGACTGTAGTAATCTTGATAGGCGATAAATAAATCTGTGACTTTGAAGACCCTTTACAGATTGTATACAGCAGCCAGTGTGCCAGTGTTCCCCAGAAACAAGAACTGAACAGTGTCACCTTGGCCTTAATCATCACAGAGGGCAATGGGATTGTTCCAGAAACAGGACTGTGAACTGCAGTGAAACCATCTGCATATTCAGGAACTCTCCTTTGGATGCAGGGAGTAAGAACATTCTTCTTCCTGGGGAAAAATCACCTTTGTATGCAGAGACATGCTTCAACTATCTATATACCTCATTTGTTTCTCTGGAATGCGTAGTTATATTTGAATCAAAATGCTTGCAATTTGAATGTATGTTCCAAAACAAGATGCCTTATTGATGTATTAAATCTAAATAATGCAAAGTGACACTGAACACGCAGAGTAATTTGTCTGACTGCTGTCACCAAACATTGCTTCTGAAGATAGATGATAAAAAGCCTTGAGTTTTTCTGTTCCATAAGTAAACAGAAGAAGGAAATGTGTCTGTGTTCCTCTAATCTTGCCCTAGGGCATTTGGATTAACATTGACATCACCCAGCCCTGTGCCAGTGGACCGAAAGAAGAGTAGCGCATTCTGGTGACTAATTCAATACCAACAGGAGCAAGCAGCCTGAATTCAACATAGAACAAGATTTTTAGTGCATCTCTCATGAGCCTAGGACTGAAACTAGCCCTTGGCAAGTGTCATCACTCACCAGACAATCAGCTGGAACTTTGAAAGCTTTTGAAGATATGAAACAATATATTCTTACCCTTTACTGTTTCACCTTGCACAGTCAGTTTAAAGATAGATCCATTTTTAAATTCAATTCTTTGGTCAAATCAGTTTTTCAGACATATCTGACAATCTGCAGTGTTGAGCACAGAATTGTGTAAACAAAACCAAAGAACACCAGCCATGGCACACTTAGAGAATTAAAACCACATGACTTTCATTGGAATTTAGTATGTTCCTTTTCCTCCCCTTTCCTTTTCCTCTTTTTTGTCTACTTTTCATCAATCTAGGTAGGCTGGAAGTAGTGTTGAGCAAGAGCAGATACTGATGGGCAAGGCAGAGAGTCACCTTTGTGACTGAAAATTGTATTGGTAGGAAACAAGTTGTGCTGGTGGGACTCTGTTTTCACAGGGAGCAGAGGAGCTGGGTGCAGCCACTTGCTTTGAGGACAGGACATGCTCTTGCTTACACAGTGGAGAAAGACAGAGTATCATCCCACAGTGTCTTCTACAACTGCTCTGTGTTATGTCTGTAGTCATTCAGAGCAGAGTGGGGTGGTTTTCGTGTCAAGTTTTTCCTCTTCATGAAGGTGGGGAAGTAGAGAAGGTAGGAAAAGGGCTTAGCCTGGCTTTTTCAAAGTATTATTTCAAATGGAAATTACTAGGGTATGAGAAGATAGTAGCTTGTTATGAGAAGAGTCACATGTGCTTTCTTTTCTTGAAGCAAAAAGAGACCCCATGAAGACAATAAAACACAGATTACACTGCTCCAGGCTGATCTTGGATTTCACAAATTCTGTCTCTGGGGAGAGAAGTGGGGCTGAATCCCGTCACCTAAATATCACCCATGAAGGGTGAAGGACAGGAAATGATTGGTGCAGAGGTGACATGCTTGCAAGGGAACAATACAATTTTTCCTTCCAATCCCACAACTTGCTAAGGTAATGTCTCTAGCTGGAACAAAATTAATATTCATTGACAAATGGGAAATCTAGATGTGAGTCTCCTAGTCACATATACAGCTCTTGAGGCAGGAGGAAAAAAAAGTAGACTCTAAAAGATTTTAATTTCTTAACATGTTAAGTTATTCATATAGCATGCACTCACTTATCTTACTTGTAGATATTCAATTAGTTTTCTGAAAGCTATGTTTTAGTATCATTTTACTTGAGTATGCAGCCTGCATTTGTCTATATAATAGAACTCAAATATCCAAATTCAGTAGGACTTCAATGTAAATATTTAAATCTAATTTTTACTAGCTGACAAGCACAAGATAAATATTATTAGACTACAATGTCAGTCAGAATTAGTCATAATTCAGTGCACTTGCAAAACAATCAGAGTTTATAGGAGCTTAAATGGACTAAAATTTGCTTGCATTACCATGTTATAGGCAGATTATCACAATCTAGCTAAGATCTCGTGTGGCACCATGGCTGGGCAGCGTCAGCTTTCCTTCTCTCATTTGAAAGAATTAGAAACCAAGCTCTACTTCTACTCAGATAAATGGTTCTATATACCTGAATGACATTTGTTTTTCTGCTAAAGATACTTATGTGAAATCAATTTAAAATCAGGCCAAGGGAATAATGAGAGCCAGCTGAAAGCGTCCAAACATAGTGGAGTTTGACAATATGTTTTGTTTTCTTTTTCTTATCTACCCTGGATTTGTTCATTCTGTCTCACCTCAAAGGCTGCTTCTCTGAAACCTCCTGAATAGTGGTTGAATTTATGGTTATGCTGATCTCCGTAAGAGCCTCTGTGCCACAGCTAGAGCACAGGACTCAGTTTCTGCTGCCAACGAAAATATCTGTGAGACAACGAGAATGATCCCTCATGTTATTGCAGTGGACAGTTGTTTTGAATACAAAAGTGATTTCGTGGAGCTTGGGAAGAAGATAAGCAAATACTTCTTCTGAGGCTTGCCACTATTCCATGCTTGTGTGACAGGTTCAGTTCCCAGCCTTTAACCTTAATGGATTGTTTTTATCAAGTTTTGGGAATAAGGAACTGATCAGTAGTTTTGGAATAAAATTTTATAAATAAAAAAATAGACATATATTTCCAGGAACACCTACTTTCATTTTTTAGACAGTAGCCACAACTCCTAACCAAAGTTTTGCTCCAACTTCTTCCTGTGAAGAGGTCACTTGACTCCCTGTCTTAGTGTGCTGCCTGGAGGCGATGCTCTCCAGCCCGGTGTTTCCTATGCCCACTTTAGCAGTTAGAAGACCTGGCACAGTCTAAACCTCAGCACGTTTCAGGCAGAGGCACAAGCTACAACAGAAAAGCAAAAAATTGCTTGTTGCAGGTTTTTGAGGTTGGCAGCAGGTTTTTGTGCTGGTCAGAGCCTCTGTCTTGAGAACCTGGGCACAGGTATTTCTTTGTTTGGCTGAAATTTGTTAATGATGAGGAAGGTGCTGGGTGACCAGGATGGTTATCCAGCTTGCTTCAGATTCAGTGTCACAGAGATTTTGAGTAGGATGTTTCCTTAACAAAAACTAATGATTATATATGATTTAGAGATGTCCAAAACTGATACTTTCACTCGGTTTTAACCAGATGGATTTAGCAAACATATTCTAAAGAACTAGGCTATAGGCCACAGAAACTTATTAGGCAGCTGCCTTGTGGACTTAATGGGCTCAGAGCTCAGAAATAAAGAGCTGAAAAGTCAAGAATTCCCAAATGTAAATTTTGTTCTGTTAGTTTCATCTATAACCAAGTACAAAACCATTATTATATTTCAATAGTTTTTGGAAAATTTTTTTTGTAATACAGACAAAATTAATATTCAATGAGTGAAACACTATCAGTTCTGCATAAAACATCTCTCACAACCCCACTATTGTTAAGACTTTACAAATAATTTATTTTTATATAACACCACATATAACATTTAGTATGTATAGTCTCAGATATTGACTTTGTTCCTGAATCTCAGTGAGCATATCATAACAGAAAACCTCACAGGAAATCTTCAGTCACTCCTGTTTTGATCCTCAAATTCTCTGGGTATGTTAGAGTTGGGGCACACAACAAACTCTGGTCAGTCTCACTCTTTGGAGCAAGGCAATTGTGTTCACAATTTTTCTTGAGAAACAGCACTAGAGCAAAAAACATTTATGCTGAACAGCTATGAAAGAAATTAAAATGGGAAACCGTGGCTGGTCACCTTAACTGGAAATGCACTCCATGGGATATATAACACAGACATGAAGGGAATTGCTATTTTTGAAGGCTGAGGACATAAAATATATTCTGCACCTGAGTGTGAGTGAGTACGCTCATCATTTCAGCAGAAGAGATTAGGCTTTGATTGCTGCATTTTAAAATTCCAAAGGGGAGAGTAATAGATCAATTTAAGCATGGTGGGCGTGTTAAGCAAAATCAATGCATGTGCAAATCAGAGCACTTGCACTGCTCCCAAAATGCCAGTTTTCAGAATGTGACAAACAATAAAGATTTCTGTCTTTATCATGCCATAGACTTAAAGCTTTTAAAATAATGTTTTGTATTACTGTACCCAGCACTGTGATCAACTGAGCTGCATCCAAGCAGCACAGAGGAGGGAGTCCATTCAGGACCTTCTGTTCTGAAAATTAATGTGCCTGTCTTTTGAGTTGAAAAACAGGTTCTGTTATCTACAGCAGTAGCAGCAGGAGGGTTTTAATTCAACTTTCAGAATGACATGGTAAACAATATTGTGAGAAAATCATATTTCTGTCTCCTTATCTGAACCAATGTGTTTTAGCAGGATAAGAGGTTACTATATATATTTTTAAAAATAATTTGCTGCCTCCTTATGCATCACAGCTTTTCCTTTGGGAGGCTCTCACCTATTCCATACTACATACAAATCCAAGTAGAGGAATGGGAGTTTTGTGGTCTAGAAGATGGGAGATCTGGATTCACTTCTGATCCCTGATTTTCTCTGCATCACTATTAAAGGTGTAGTGCATTTTGTGCAATGACTGAAAGATAGTGCTCTTCTATGTGTGCAAGAATAATCAATAATTCACAAGATTTTATCATGTATATTTTTACTGGGTTTTGTTTGCCTTTGTTTCTTCTCATCTTTTCCTGACAAATCTGCTCCTTTATGGTTCTTGCACCATTTTAGGCTGCACATACTCCAGCTTCTCTGTGGGCTGGTAAATTTGATTATTGTAAGGAATGAAGATATATTTAGCACTGACTGAAGCAAAAGGATTAGAAATTCATGCAGAAATTATATTTCACTGGCTGCTGTGAAATTTTAAAGATGATCTTGTTGCTTTTATGTGAATTACAGACAAGTTTTCAAAATAAACTATGATATTCATTACTCCTAGAACCCATCACTCTAATGAAAATTAGCATTTTATATGTGAGAAAGAGAATATGAAGATTAAAGGCAGTGGCAAACTGGAATGACATTATCCTTGCTAGAGAAAAACAAGCAGTTTTCCAAAGGAAACAGAATCTTTAAATCACAGATGTGAACCAAGTCCCTGAATTGAAGCAGAGAACAGAATTGCATTTAATATCTTAGCAAGAACTTGACTTAGGATAAATTAATGTTCAGCCAGTAGAGATCAGAAACAGGATGGGAACCTCATATATATATATATATATATAAATATTTTGTGACTGGGATATGCAAATCAATCACACGGAGTCAAGAAGATTTTCAGATTTTCGCAGGGCAGAAGGTTCCTCCGAGAGAGCCAAGGCCGAAAGCCCAAGGCAGAGGACAAGGCAGAGAGCCCTCTGCCTATTTATTTCTTACTTTTTATACATTTGTGTGTCTGGCAGTGGATTGGCTTCTGGAGTTATCACCCCTTAGCTGAATGGCCAGACCAACCGTCAGTCGCAATTGTTTTCAGGTTAGAAATATGCAAACAAAGGACAGAGAATGAAAAACAAAGGATTTGTTTATGTTACGTATGTGGGAAAAAGGTAGAAACTGCTCCTAATATTGTACAATAGCTAAAAAGTCTGACTCCATTTTTATGACCAATCGAAAGGCTTTAAAAAACTCAGAAAAACCAGGGTGACAATATTTTCCTTCAGGAGAATTACATAACTCCACCAAAGGTCAATTGTTTGTATGCTGTTACCCCCCAATTTTTGTAATATGGAATTTTAGCATCTGGTAGAATGGAAATAGATCACATCCAGCTGATTCTGAGCACTTGAAGCTTAGTTTTCCTCTTTAAACCATCCTTGTAAGTGCCAGCAAAGATCTGCCATGCTTGAACCTGTCTACTCTGGATCATCATTGCTTCATAAGGTGTTGTCATTAACAGCAATTCAGTTTAAACATAAATCCTGTTTAAATCTGGCTATTCTTTTCCATTTAATGGTGGTAAAGATCTTGTTTGATCTATATGATTGTGCAACTAGAAACAAGGAAGATGGAAAATAGTCTTGTGTCTCTCTAGTGAAATAATTCAATATTCTTAAAATACTTTAATAATATTAAATTAAATAGTTAATCCATTCTTAAAACATAGTCTAATGACTTTGAAGATTACAGTAAACAGTATCATAGCAGGAAATGTAACATAATGTGAAAAGAATTACACAAAGTAATAATGGACCTGCTTGATTTAATTGTTTTCACTCAAAGACATTGTGTCTTGAACCTTGTAATTCTGATGGCAAAAATATCCTTTGATTCTTCAAGGTGTAGAATTTTAAAGTAGCAGTTTCATGAGAAGAAAACCCTTTGGATACAGATAGGGCTGCTCAACATAGGGCTGTTGTAATCCACTGATCTTTATTGACCTTTGAAAAGTTTGCTTTTGCAAGAATGACAGAAAAAACGAATAATTTTATTCACTTTATTTCTTGTTCAAAATACATATGAAACAATTAGAATAAAATTATTTCAAATGAATATTTTATTTTTCTTGTCTTTTTAAATATAAAATTATCACAAACTGTACACTTCATAACATATTTTGAGGTTTCATTGTTACATATTTTTTTCAGAACTGACAAATAGATTCACATTTTCTAGAGAATACATTGTAAAAATACTGAAATGTGTTAACAGCTCTCAAAGGCTAGTGCAAAAGAACCCATTTACTATCAGTAGAACAATTTATGTTGTCGAGTTTCACAAATGGCCATTTAGCGCATACAAAAAGCCAGTAACACAAGTTCAAAAGGTTTTGTTTTCTTGTCTCTATAACGCAGAAGCCAAGGATATTGACTTGAACAATGTCTAGGTATCAAATCACAGACTTCATTTGAAAAGTCACATAATTAACACTGAATAAAGGGTACTAAAACAGTCAGGTATTTAATATTAGATCTTGGTCAGCCAACAGCACATAGCAAGAAGAGACAAAATCTTAGAAGAACTCTGCAGATCCTTGTAAGCTACATAGACTTGGCAACATCTCTGATCTAATCATAAAGAAAATTTTAAAGGTAGGGAGTCCTGTTAGAGTTTGGGCCAGTTAGGGCCTAACCCAGAACCTTCACTGTCACAGCAAAGATGTTTATCCTGACAGGCATTGTGCTGGGTGCTTTCTTTTAACACATAAAGTGTTTATTAATTTTTTTTTTTTTTTTTTTTTGGTAGCTGTCAATATTTCCTGTGGCCAGGAACTCCATTTAAACTTCCTACCTTTTGAAGCATACACTCTGGAGAATGCCTTCCCCATAAACAAGCATATACTAGGAAAACACGATGCTCTGTGCTGAAGCAGAGATGTGGCTAATTCCTATTCTCCTCCCCCTGCTGCAGTTTCCACGAGGAGCGCACTGAAGCCAGTCAGCTCAAACGCAGCATGGACTACAAGCTCATGGAAAGGAAGGAGAAGCTTTTTGGGGCTCCCCTTGCAGTGGCTGGAGGAGCACCTGGATGGTTCAGAGGAGCCAGTGCTGCAGCCCTGCTGCCTGGGCTGGGGGGCGCTGGGCAGAGCAGGACAAGGAGGAGATGCCATCTGGCTTCGCCCGCTCCCGTCCCAGCCAGGGGGCTGTACTGGCACGGAGGGAGCTGAGATTAACATGGTTAGTACAAGGTCACAGCTAACACAGTATTTCACATGGTTTGCTGAACAAACCGTGTCTCGTGATCTCCCCCAAAAAGTGGAAAAAGCACAAGTCAGAAGTGCCTCTCCACATTAGGATGCCAGCTTGCCAACTTCTAGGATATAAAACTACCCATATCCCATCCTTAGACATGTGCATTTAAGTCCAACATATCCTACAGAAACCTAAATAAAGAAGCATAGAAAGAATTTTGACCTACACTTGGAAGAAAGAGAAACAAGGAACATCACTAAATATATATCTATGCTTTTTCCTTCTATTGAGAAATAGTTTTCTATTTATTTAACAAAATTAAACTTTGTTCAATTTTTTTTCCATAGAAATATAGACTGAAAAGAAGTGCTTTATATCTGATGTGCAACAGGACTATCTAAAAATTCCATATGAAAGGTTTAGTCTATACACATACCCTCTGAGCTTCAAAACAAAATGGCATTTTTGTGGAAACCTACAGGCCACCATTAAAAAGGAAAAATCTGTAAAAATACATCGCCTCCATGTCTGACTACATACACCAGACATTTTTATTTACTTATTTAAGTCAGGCAGCTGAGGCTCATCTTTCCTATCAGTATTAGTAAAATCAGCATTTGCAATAATAGTTCATACCCTAGAGATGCACTGAAGACTTCTAATATAGTCTGAGCTGTCAGAAAGTGACAATAACCATGGTGGATGTAAGAGAAATCCTGCTTGCCTTGAGACTGGGCTCATTTCATAAGATGCTATGACAAACCCTCATGTGCAACCTGAAGCAGAGTGCACCGAAATCAATAGCAGTGGTCCTGCTGGATTTCGGTGTTGGGCTAGCCAAGTACAGAGTGCTGTGCTTTCAGAGGAAATTATGTATTCAAAAGATCTACAAAGTGATTTTCCTGGATACATTTAATGGTCTATTGTAATGATATCAAGAAAGTATTTTCATTTTAATTAATACAAGAACAATTGGCTTATGAAGTGATTAGCCTAAAAGAAATCTATTTTTGAAAATATGAAAAAATTCTTGTATATTTGAAATGGTGCGATGAATAGATTTTTTAGCAATGCAGAATATATAAATAAATGTGTATTGTTAACACTTACACCTTAAGAGGCTGAAATGAATTACTTTTATTGTGTGATATTTTTCCAGTAACTATTGAAACTACATTAGATACATTTACCGTTTTGTGTTTTTCTTGAGATAGCCCAAAAAGGAGGTGGAATATTCTAATTCTAATTCAGCATCTTTATATTTTGCTGCCACAGATATTTTTTGCTGAAAGCCTGTTTTACTTTTTTTTTTTTTTTTCTTTTTGGTATCAATATTATTTTCAGTGCATGAGTAGATTGGTACTTTAGTACCACTTTTGCCCTGCTAGAGATTAAATTACAAAATTCTGTCTTGAGAAAAACTCCATTTATAACAACACTACATGAAAAAAAAAAAAAAAAAAAGAAAAAGAAAAATTTAAAAGCCGTGTTGGCATCATTTGAATAAAATCTCTTCTCACAGTACAGATTGCTCATCATCAAGCCCTCTTTGAGTAGGATTGCTCTTCAACATGATAGACTGCCCTGTGCCTGGAGGGCAGGCAGAATCAGAGCCAGGATTTTAGGGGTTAATCCTCAGAGCTTCTCTGAAACCTGGCTGTGACCTACAATTGTTTGTCTGCTACTGGCAAGTAGCTAAAGTGCAGTAGTGCCAGGCTCCCTTTCAGAGGAATACAGAAAAAGTCC
The DNA here is from genome assembly GCF_015227805.2 of Hirundo rustica. Classification (NCBI taxonomy): domain Eukaryota; kingdom Metazoa; phylum Chordata; class Aves; order Passeriformes; family Hirundinidae; genus Hirundo; species Hirundo rustica. Next base: position 66,031,497 of record NC_053453.1, on the reverse strand, counting down.
AGCTGTACAGATTTCAGCAGCTGGCTAAGGTAAAGCTATACTTTCTCATTACTGATTTTGATTCCCTAGCCCAAAGTTACCTATGTGGATTAAGAGCTGAAAAGGTTGTAGATTTAAAGAAACTGATCAGGTTCTTGTGCTATAAGGATAATTAAGACCATTAAGCACTTATAATACATGAAGCTTGAAAGGAGGAGATGTAAGAGTGTGATGTGCTCTTTGGAGACTCCACAAAATCTCCTTTTTCATTATCTGTGGTAGCCAAATCTCCATTTACAGGAAGAAAGATACACCCATAGACACATGCCCATTTGACAAAAATAATTACAGCTGGCAATTCTCTGTCTTGTTCAGCTATGCAGTCATTTGCCTCATAGCTATTATTACACAATTAAGCCTCAGAAAACTATGGTGAGGGAAGTAATGGTCCTCTATTGATCACTCTGATTTTTAATAAGAGGCAGCCACTCACAGGGTGAAACATTCACAGTACACCCACTATGTGACAATCTGGGACAAAGGAATAAGAATTCACTATTCAGCTGAACCTCCATGAATAGGAAGAACAGGAGGAGACAGGATTTGGCTGAAACCTCAGTTCCAGGACCCTATTCGTACACAAAGACCTGTGGGATATTAAAGGAGAAATGCACCATAATTATGAATTCAGGGTTTTGAGTCATCAGAGAATTAGCACCTGCAGCAGTGAATGACTTGTCCACCATTTTGTGGTGTTAGTTGAGGCTTCAGTTGAGAACAAAACCAGTACCTTGTGTACCACAGCAGCATTTCCAGAAGTGTTTTCTCTTGGTAATTCAAGCACTCTTTTATCAGAGGCTTTGATAATGTGAAGAGATGACATTATATAAAATTTTTTTTTACCTATTGGAAATCTTCCAACTTATGTCAGGTGCAAATAAATAGGAGGCCATTACAGCATCTAGAGAGGAATGTGTCTCAGTACACGTGGGAAATGTCCTTTTTTTGCCTCAACTGTGCTGCAAGAAAAAAACCAGAGGGATAGGATGTACCATGAGCAACTACCGATGCTCTTTGCACTGTGAATCCTCTGAGAACAAGATCTGTGGGGCAGAGGGTTGTTTTTAGTTTAAGAATGGACTCAGGTTGTGAAATTGGCTCCCACTTCCCTCATGAGCTTGCAATGGCCATACAAGAATACAAGATATGGGGCAGGGGAATCACAGCAAAAATGCCTTTTCTACTTGGAAGTATTTGTTACACATACTTTTATTCTATTGAAAAGACTATTGAACCCCTTTTAACATTTTCCATTTTTCCTTTTAACAGGTTTTTTGTTTCTTGGTGTTATTCTATTTTATTATTTTTATTTTATTTTCTAGAAGGCTCTTTCATACTCTATAGGCTCTCTCCCTCCCTCCCCCCGCCCCCCCACCTTGTATCCTGTTATGGCTCAGATGTCACAAGAAATTTGTTTTAAATATCTTCTTGTTCAGTTCTCTTCAGTTCCGATCCTATTATCAGTCTCAACTCATAACATATGGAAAAAAGCAACTCAACCCTTTTTTTCTCTCCTCTTTCAGACTACTTTTATGGAAATGTATCTGCTTCACAAAAACACTCAACAGCTTACAATTGCTCCTGAAATTAACCTAGAAAATGTCCCCCAAAAAACAGATTTCATTTTGCTAGAGCTAATCTTAAGTGTCTAAAATTCATGTCTGTGATGTTGAAAAACCTTTGTTAGAACATTTCTGATATTTGAAATCACACATGGCCAGGCAACAAGGAATTCTATATCTGCAGGAAAATACTGCTTTATAATCAGAAACATGGTATTTCCTTTTTAAACTAAGAGGTCTCAGGATATTAGGTCTTAAATCTATATGATTATTCTACAAAGGAAGCAATTTCAAGTATGTTCTGGAGCTTTATTTATTGTACAGAAAGTTTTTATTCCTCACTCTTGTTTAAATTTTATTTTATTTTCCTCATGGGTGGATGTATGGATAGATTTACTTTACTTCAGGGTCTTAAAATTTTAAGGTATGAAAATACCCCAAACTCTTTAAAAGCAATCTCTCAAAACCACTCACATGCTTGTATTTTGAAGGAGAAGAAAGTCGCATAAAATGTAGATTGCTACCATGAAAACATGTTTCTGGCACCCTTTTCTAATCAATGACTGTGAGCTCTGAAGCTGTGATAAAATAGCTGTGCTCTCATCCTTTCCTTGGTCTGCTTTCTTTTTTTTTCTTTTGGTGTCAGGCATCCTAACTTCAGCTCTCCAGGGGAGAGGTAGGATTTCACAATTCTTTAATTTTTGCTGGGCTTTGGGACACTGTGTCTGTTGTAACTGTGCCAACCCAGGCAGCCTGAATGGATTTGCAACTTTTCTTTTAGGAAGCCTGTGAATACTCCACTTCATTAAAAATAGAATGGTATTTAAATATTTAATCTTAAATATGCAAACTTAAATATTTCAAATTAATGGAATTGAAAATAACAGCCTATATGCATATTTGTCCTGCCTCCAGCTTTCCCATCCATTCATGAGAGAGCAACCAAGCCTATTTTCTCTGTAAACTACAGTACCAGCTTGCATCCCCAGCCTGCTCAGACATAAATCTTGTCTGCTCTGAATCAGATCTCTTGATCTTTCCTGTGCCTTTTATCCTATGCCTGCTTGGGATTTCACCATTTTAGATGAGACGCGTTTTTCAGACTGGCTATAGCCTCAGCAGAGTCTCCCAGGCCACCAAGATGGACATTAACATTTTATACAACTCGCTCCTGTCAAACAATTTCTGCCCATTTTTCCCTAAAGTAGATTTATTGAATGCACCTAGCTCAGGACCAATAGTCAACTCAACATATTGTATTCATAAATTATTACAGAGCAGCTTCACTTTCATCACAGCAGCTCTGTGACTTCCTGCAGATCCAACCTCCAGAGCATACAGCCTTGATTTATATTTCAGGGAGTCATCATTTCTTTTCCAAAGGAGGGAGTTTTAGTGTTCTGGCAATCCATATAGCCTGTATTTATATGTGTTATATTTTGACAGTGTTGGTACTGAGGATCTTCAGTAGCATCGACATGGCTCAGCACCACAGGCTTGGCCACAGAGTGCGGTAAGAAATGCCCTCCCCTGGGTCAGCAAGGCACAAACACTTGTGCTTAGTTCCAACAAAATGAATAGTCCTTACGATGGCAGAGTGCTAAATTTGTTTTTTCCCATTCTGCAAATTTAACTTGCTTTCTGCCCTTCCAGGAGACTGAGCCCCATGTGACACAAGAATCACAGTCTACACCTGGGCAGGAAAAAATTCACATGGCAATAGCAGAGGCATTCTCTCTGAGCCTGCAAAGAGGTTTCCCAGCAACAGCAACATTGTAGAGATGCTATCAGATAAAACATAAAATCACAGCCCTGAGAACTTGCTATCATCAACCATCCCTTAGCACTCAGCACAAGATTGAAGGTGTTAGTTCCATTTTCCTGACCAGATTCCCCTGTGAAATTCAAATCCCATCTGTGGCTTCACTTTCTTTTGGGTATCTAGCTCCTGGTTTCCTGCAAGCTGTTAAAAAATGGCCATTTTCCAGGGTTAAGAAAAAGCAAAAGTGTGCGGGAGATATTTATTCATCTAGATGAGCAAACAAAAGACACTTTTAGAAGTTAAGGTATTATTTTGGAAAAGGCAAATGGCTATGATCAGCACTTCAACTCCTAGGCTTAATGCTGATGCTTCTTCAGTAGCATGCTTCTTTTGTCCTGTTTTACAGCAGAGAAAGAAAGCACAAGTGGTAAAATTATTGGAATTAGTTTCAGGGGGAAGGTTAAGTTTCAAGGCATTTGCACTTGCATGGAACAGCTTTGTGTCTACTGCCACAATTTCCTTCATCTTTCCTAGCTCTCTGGTCTGCTCTTTGCCATAGTTCAGCTGTTTTCTGTGAGCTCAGTTTAGACTAGCAAGGCTCAGGAGCTAAATGAAAATGAATCTCGAGTTAAACTGAGTCTCTGCTGTGGTGTGAACGAGAGAGAAAATGTCCCATCAAAACATGCATTGGTATTTCTGATATATATGGTATATTTTATCCATATTTTTGAATGGTCCAACACACATGAGCTTTGCCCAAAAGTCACCTCACTGTCTGATTAACATACACATCATATTTTAACGCTTACTGAATTTTCAAGCATGTTCACTTGCAGAAACAATGTCATGTGAACTTTTCAGGGTCACTCAGCACAGATTTTTCAAGTGTTTATCATGAGCCGAAATGTGTTTCTGATTAGGCATGGGTGTTCTGTTGTAACAGAAGTGATAAATAATAGTAATTGCACACCCAGCAAGTGCAAGTACTTGCATGTGCAAACCTAGGTTTTTGCATGTTCAAATAAGGTGATTTTCAAATTTGACAGGCACATTTATGGATTTCTGAAAAATTTTACATCTTCAGTAGAAGAACTCTGTTACTTGGTTCTGAAATACCCTTCTTTTAAATGTTTGCTCACTCAAAAAATACAGTCAAATAATTTCAGATGTATAAAGCCTGTTAAATTAATGGAGTATAATAAAAGCTTAGTACATATAAAAGTTTATAAAAAAGAGATAGCAAAACAATCTTGGAACTAGACTATCATGTATATGTTGTACATCATCATGTTAAAAAAATTTAAAAAGATTGCATTGAATCCAATTAAAAAGCTGAGAAAGACGGGAAAAGAATGGACCAAATGAGTCTTTTAGTTAAACTTTTTCTTAATATTGCTCCAAAAATGCATCCACAGAAAGAAATTAGGCAATTGTTTTATCCCTTGAAAAAAATCAATGAAAACATTTATTGTTAGCTCAATATTTTTATAAAAAATATCAGAAATTGTGGTGATTCTTTAAGAAAGATGTATAACTTTGTTACTTAAACATAAGAAGTCCAAAGAATTGCATTTATTGAAGAAAAAGTTTTTCAGAGGATGTTGCTGGCCACGTTATCCCTGACCAGTATTCATATTCCTAAGCCCAGAATAGACAAAAGATGGTGACAAAATAAATGGTTGTTTGCTGGGAGGGCAAGGAGAAAGGACATATCAGCAGGACTGTAAAATGTGATCCAAATCTGAGATCATGGAATGCAGTATATGACTTAAAAGTATAAAAAAGCCAGGCCATGCAAATATAATTCTTATTAAGCACTGGTGCTGTTTCCAGTAAACTGCTTCAATAAAAATAACTCAGGCCTTTGGGAAATGAAGCTTTTCTAACTGCTGTAAAAGTGCTACAATATATTTTAAACCAGCCTTTGGCTACATTTGATTTTTCCCAAGTTACAGTAATGAAGATATGGGAGAAATGTGGGTAAGTAGGGAAAAAAAAAAAAAAAAAAAATCAGTATGGAAGCAGGGGAGCAGGGAACTTGCAACTTCTCCAAATTTCCAAATTAAAATATTTAAAATTCCTTATTAAAGATGTATATCAAGCAACATATTCCTTGACTTAAACTGTCCTAGTTTCCTCCTTGGTGCTTCTGTGATGCCACTGAAAGTAACTTGTGAACCAGGCTCTAAATCCAATGGGTAGGTCATACGAGGTACATATCCTTGAGATAGGTAAAGAAACAATGGGGGCAAAACCCCTTTTTCACTAATTCTATCAATTACTGCTAAGGGAATAAATATAATTACTTAGGGGATCATTTTTGAAGTTAGATGTCCAGATGATTTTGCAGCCTGATTTCTCCTAGATGCAGAGCACCCATCAGTCAAGTTTAGACACAGAAGTCATTCATTATTGTTATAAACAATACCAAAAAAAACCACTACAAGGGGGCACAAACTGAGCCTTTGGTATTTGACAACAGTTAAATTTGAGAAAATGAATCTTTAAATACCTTACTACCTGTGATGAAACATACAAGATACTCATAGAGAACAGTACGATAGGTAAAAATACATTGCTCATTGCTGAACACTTATGCTACATTTGATTGTGAATTTGTTCACTTTTTGGATATTAGGTGCAAAAAAGTGCAAAGAATATTTAATTAACTGTTACAGTACAACATTACAAAAAGTATTTTCTAGGCCACAAAGGCCACTGTTGATATAATTTATATTAAGATAAATGTATACATAAAATAGTTTTTAAATCTCCATATATATATATATATATATATATATCTGTTTCTATATCAGCCTTGCAAAATCACGTTGAAAATGATCTAGGTCACAGAATTTTGTTAGGATAACAATGATGGGAGGGGAAAAAACCTCACAGAGGAGAGTTTCTTCTCCTAGTAAAAAAATTACTCATCCAGGGCAAATGAGGAATGAAATTCTGCAAGGCTGCTCTGTATTTATGGTGATGAAAATACAGTCTTAAGCAGAGAGGATCAGTGTTCAGCATTACCAATCCTCTTTGGGAGAAACCATTTCTGCCTAGAGGCCATGAATAACAACATGAAAAAGGCATTCAAAATCTTGGGCTGGAGCCTTTTCTTTTTTTCCCTCTTTTCTTTTCTTTTCTTTTCTTTTCTTTTCTTTTCTTTTCTTTTCTTTTCTTTCTTTTCTTTTCTTTTCTTTTCTTTCTTCTTTTCTTTTCTTTTCTTTTCTTTTCTTTCTTTTCTTTCTTTTTCTTTTCATTTTCTTTCTGTCCCCCCCTTATTGTAAAGACTGTTTGAGAGATTAATTTTTAAATTTACTTGCTTGCTGTGTTCATATGCACAGGTGCAAGATGTAAAGGAAGCAAGGCTGCCTCCTTTTTTTTGATTTAGATACACCTGCAATGTTAAGACCACACCTGCTAGCTTTTCTGGAGTAATTAAGACACGTCAAGGTATTTTTGTCTGTCTTAGAGATTAGTCAGTGGCATGGAGGGACTGGATCTTCAGGAACATATTCTGTGTCAGCCAGGCTAAACCAACTCAAAATGGTTCTTCAGAAGTTTGATAAAACAACCTCTCCCCTTCATATCCAGACTAATTCTCAAAATTTCTTTCATTATCATAAATCAATCTTCCTTTGGCGTTTTTCTCCTTCATGACACGTCTGTAAAACTGCTGTTTTGGAAAACACTGCCTCCTCAATTTTCTTTATATATATTCAAAGATACCAAAAGTGACACCACCCAACTTTTTTCTAATTACAGTCCAGCTTTCAAAACCTCAGACCCAATCAGGCCGTTTGTGCTACAGAAAGAAGGAAAAAAGGAAAAAAGAAAGTAACTATCTGATTTATCTAATTGAGGTAAACTGCAGTGTTTAGAGATAAATCCACAAAATATGTAGTTTTCTTCTGGTTTTTAAAATACCTGACTACAGTCAATAGATTTTTGCATTTGCTGTCACTGTGTATTCTAATAAATTACTTTACTTGCTTGTAAAATAGTCACATTTCAATTTCTCTCACCATAGACTGACAGAAAACACATCTCAAATTCATATTTAGCATCTATGTCTAGAGGCATCCAGCCAGCAACCAGAAACTAAATTCCATGTGTGCTGAGCACTCAGTCAAAATATCTTCAAAAAATCTAAGTCTGTCACATTAAATCAAGAATCACAAAAATATTGTAGGTAACTGCAATATTTGGTCAATTTTGTGAAGAGATAAATCACATTAAATCAATTCCTTCTGAGAATTCTCTCCTCTGCAGTTTGACTTGTGTAGGGATGCAGCTGTCATTATGAGTGCTGGAAGGTTATAACTGCATAGATCCAGTTCTCATACCTGTTTCATAAGGGCTCGACTAAAACCCATTGAAGTCAGTAGATCCTCCTCATTGGCTCCGGTGGGCTTTAAATCAGCCCTTCCTCCCTGCCCAAGGAATGAACTGATTTTCCAGACACTCAAAATATGACAACAGGTTATTTTTTATGCAACGTTCAGTTTGAGGTGTGATTTTGCAAAGTCGTAGAGGATTTAGTGCAATTTAGAAGGAATTTACTACATGAGCTGTATATGACTCTTTGCTCTCCCTCAAAAGAATTAGGTGTTAAAAGCTGCAGTAGTTTTGAATTGCTTAAGGGATATTTTTTTCTAATTTCCTTGCCTATGAAATGATACAGGCCCCATCAAAACACTGCTTGAATATGACACTGGATGTATGCCAGAGATAAAACAGGTGAATGAATTTGCACAAGAAAGGGTCATATTTGACTCGAGTCAACTTCATTCACACATTAACAAATTATTATAAATGGTCATATAAGACTTCGAATAGGAAAGATGTACTTTGATTAAAAAATATGGATACAGTTCATCTGCGGAAGCCAAACCTTCTGTTTATGTAGATGGGAGCTACAAGGGAGCTTTGGACACTGACCATGAGGAATCCATGCTTGCTCCCTAGGGCGTAAGCGGTGGTTTGGGTGAGGAACAGGATCCCTGGCTATCAAAACTGGTTGCTCGGCCAGGTAGCTGCAAGAAAATTGTTATTTTTACAAATGTCATCGTATCTGGCTGTGCATTACACTCATTTCAGAGGATGAGAGCCTGTCTCAAAAAGAATCCAGATTACATCTAGACCTTTTCTAGTCTCTGGATCAAAGTCTCTTGTGTCAAAGTCTCCATCAGAACTAATAATGGAAAGAAAATTTCTGAAGTGACCTTCTAAAATTGCCTCTGACTCATTTCACAGGAGTGGGTTTATATCACCAACAGGGGAGCTACCTCTGTCTCCTTACATAACTTACATAAACCAGACAGAGCTGTGATCCTCTAAAAGACACTTCTCTGCTGCCTTGACTCAGTTTCCTTGCCCCAACATGCTTCTTGGTGTTTTACTGAAGCCTTGGTATTATGCTTTTGCTACATGTCACGGGACATGTTGGGCAACCATGTGCTACACAGTGGGAAAATCAAATAACCTCAGGCAGCAACTAATTTTTCTACAGAGATTGCTTTTTTGATGGGCTAAACCATGTCCCTGCTGCTTCTTAAGGCTTCAATATGTATCTTTCTGAGTCCAGAGCTGTGAGGATTTTGTGTACAGAACACCAACAATGTGTGGCCACAGCAGATCGCAGAGGGAGTCCAAGCCCAAGGACTTGTAGATATAATCACCCCTACATTTGAAAAAGCTTCCAGTAAGCCTCTGTTGAATAACTCTGGAGGGAGCTGCTGGTATGTTGCCACAATTTAGCCTAATTTGTGGCCCAGTTCCAGATTAATGTTTTAGCAACAGCAGCTTATGCTAAAGATTTTTGAAGAGGAAATGATTGCTTTTGAAATTTTTGCAAATGATCTCTTCTAAGTAGCTGTAAGCACTTTATCATAATCTCTGGAAATTTTAAATGTCTAAATGTAATCTTACAATGCCATCAGAGCTCCATGGAAACTGTTGAAAAGGCCCTTTTAAGTGATAGATAAACCCATGCAACTACATTTAGGCTGTGCTAATGATCTTCTACCTGATCTACAGGTGCTGCACTGATTTTCATGATTTTCAGAAGCCCTTAAATGTGAGGGACAAAAGCATTCAATATCAAGGAGAAAATTTTGCTACTCCTTACCTCTAGTAGAGGGTGCCAGTGAGTAATTGGTTTACGTGGGTAAGCCAGCATTTCATTCCAATGGTCTCTTCCAAGGCCTTCGGCATCAATTCCTGTCCGGCATACTCCAATGACCTCATTGTGCCCTACTCTGAGAATTGTAGAGAGAGAAAGAATTTATTTTTAATAAAAAAATAGTTTTAATAACATCTGATATACAATTCTGTTTACTAGTTTAGTGTGGCACAGAATACATGACCAAAGTTTTCACATCATTTATTATAGATATTAGCTTTAATGGTATTATAGTAATATTAAATTCTGTAATGGTAACATCAAAAACCTCCAGCCACTTCCAGAGTGCTTCTAGCAGCTATAAAAATAGCAATGAAAACATAATCCTTGCCATTAAAAGGTTACAACCTAAAAGACACAAGGATAGAAAAAGTTCATAATACACAAATTTATCTGAAGGAAAACATGCTTGAATTTTGTGGGAGAGGAAGGTGAAGGAAAACGGTCAGGAATACATTTCCTGCTGCAAATTCTTCAGACATGATTTCATAAACTATTTCTCAGCTCAAGCTGTTGTCATCTTTGGAAATTCTATCAAAAATGTGAAAGTTAAGAGTCATAGCTGTAATAGGCTATACCTTAATACTTTATGCTCCTCACAGTGCCATAAACTGGTTGGGGAGCACCAGAAAGTAATTTTCTGTACCTTGACTCTATGTACCTCAGAATAATGCTTTCCAATTTCCCCTTAACAAGTGCTGGGAAAGGAGGAGCTGAGGAGGAAAGTGTGCAAGCTGCTGTGCTCCTTCCCCGCTAATGGCACCGTGGTGCCGCTCTCACGTCTGACTGAGAAAGTCCTCCTGGCAGAGCTTGGAGAACAACCAGAAACCTGATGGCAAGGGAAAACAGTCTGAAGGGTGATGTTACTAAATTGGGCTTTCACTGTTTATTTGCCCTGCAATCTCAAGAGCTCATTGCTAATAGCACTTGAATGAAGCAGACTTGGCTTGGGCAGGATTCTGTCAGTCACGGCCTTGATCAACCTGCAGTCCTTGAGCCACCCTAAGCAAGAGTCTCTTCCTCTCAATTCTCAGTGAAGCCATGGATAATTAGCCCTAGACAGTGATGGCTGAACCCAAAAGTTACATATTGAAGGTTAAATATTTAAAGGTTATTTCAACTGAATCAACCGAAGAATTAATTATGGCTTAATTCAATGACGTAATTAGCATCTAATTCATTTTTAGTCACTGAAATTTTCTTTAGTTTCAAATATCTGCTATTTAAATAGAAATTAGAGGGGTGAGGGACTTTTTTAAGCTAGAAGACGCACCTGATTTATGAAGTTTATACATAATCCAGCCCCCAGAAATGGACAGGAATGTATGTCAGGACTAGTGGCCTGAAAGAAAATTGAGCCATATTTCTTCCTTATCTCAGTTATTTAGGACACAGATGTCCATCTGGCCATGTGCTCTAAAAGGTGTGGAAGCTTTAAACCTCTTCAGGAAAAGGCCCCAAGGCTTTATCTTTTGTGACACTGAAGCTGCTTGTAAGCTCAAGGAGGAAGAAAGTGGTCACGTGCTGAGATCAGGAATTATCTCAATGGTCAGAAAGTGAACTGTGCTTACCTGTCATAATCCATCACTGCAATGGAGAGGCTGACCTGGTCCACATTCTCTGGAGGGATATCAAAGATGATAGCCTCATTATAAACGGGATTTAGAGTGTTCTTCTTTGTGGTTGTTTTCCTCTTTTTCAGTCTCCGTCCCTCACACATCAGCGACACTTTGACGTATGGATCTGGGTAACAGATAGTCAGTTCATGCATTAGGACTCAAAGCCATTCAAATGTGTAGCATAAGAACAATATTTGTGGTAGGAATGTTATATTGTTAAGTAAAAAGTTGCAAAATTTGAGTGACCCTGGAAAACACTGTTTTCATCATGTTGTAAATGCAAAAGAAAGCTACGGGCACTCCGAACAGACACACTGGCTGCCAGATCAAAGATAGGCAACCCATCTAAACAAGTATCCATTTTCCTGCTACTTCCACCCCACAGCCATGATAGGCACACAAACCCCAAGATCTTATTCATCCCCTTCCTGAACAGCCTTGCTCAAGAAAAGAAGATTCACCTGATGCACCAGTTATATCCATTGCTTTGAGATTCCGACATTTGATGACTGTCAAAGTCATTCTCCCAGCAGTAGGCAAATAACAAAGGGAAAACATGATCTCACCCAAATCTATGCTTTCCTGAAAAAGAAAAGCAATTATCAGAAACCTGATCATACTACCAAAATTCAGTTCCAATCCTGCAAAACTGTATGTTTTTTTGTTTTTTTTTTAACATGGAGAGGGGCTTCTTTTGCAGCCTCAGATGCTTCTGAAGAAGTTCACAAGCAATTTTCAAAAATTATTTCCATGAAGTACAGGAGGAGTAACAACAAAATTGTATTTTAGGGAAAAAATCTTCAGTTACTAAACTGGGAAATTAAAACAAAATCAGAAACAAAAATTTCTGGATTCCTGGTCTTTTTATGTTCGAATTCACACTAACAAAAAGGTGCTGAAAGTAGAAGGTCAAGTTCTGCTCTTGAAAACACTTATACTCCATCAGACCCAGTAGAAAGAAATCTGATGGAATATTTAGATCATGAACATTTACATGACCTTTAGACACTGTAATTTATGTAGGAGAATAATTTCTCCACAGGTATGTGTATAAAAACTAATCCTGTCTAAGTGCTTCAAAAAGAACATGATTGTAAAAGTTGCTCTCTTTACTGCTCTCAATGTGCTTTGAGAGGCTGTTCTGTTTCAGAAGAAAAGCTAAGTAAAGGAGTAGTAATGACAGCTTTCCTGTCACAACAATAACGTTTTGGAGGATAAAATACTCAGAAGAATGGATAGGGTCCATATGAATGTTAATAATCCTCACCAAGAGAGATGTTCTATATTGACACCATATCCTAAGCACTCATGCAACAGGACGTTGCCATACAGTATAGAGGCAACAGGACTTGAGATGTGTAACCTAAGGAAGAGAGTTTCTGCCAGTTCTTATTTTTTTTCTTTTCTCAGTTATACAATTATCCTAACACTGCAAAAGTTTAGGTTTTGAGATGTCTGTTATGCTCTAAATTCTTCCTGTTCTAAATTTTAAATATACCTTTGCTACCTCCCACCCCCCCAAAAATTGCATATTAATAACTTAGGATATGAGTTTGTAAGGGGCATGTAAGGAAGCCACTCTGTAAGGCAGCCACTCTCAAGCATGCTCATGTGATCTCAAAGGACCTTTTTTATTTTTTTACTAATACTAAAAAGCTTATTTTTAAGATTTCAGCTTCAATATTTTTTCTGTTAAACCTACAGTTACCCTGAGAGTACAAATTTGTTTGAGAGCTGCTGGATTTATGGTACAGCTGTTCTAGCATCAGAAGGCAAGCACAATATATTTTTAAATGAAACATATTAAAATAATGATTGCTGTGTAGATGACAAATATATAGTTTACAGTTATAAGGCAAGACTGAGCTTCTTGTTCACATTCTTCAGCTCCTTATGTGAACAGTTTTATTGACTTACTTCAGGCTAATACTCTGTCTAAATTGAAACAAATATTTCACATCTTTCTTGAGTAAAGATGGACTTAATCACATGCTTCAGGGTGTGGGGTTTTTTGTATTTTGTTTTTTTTTAATTTGTTTCCCCCTCCCTCCTGCATTGCAGACTAGATTGAAGAATACAGTTTTGGAATAACTTTAAAGTTTCTGTTACAGCAGTAATAAAATATTGATTTTTGTGTAAGCTGGTCAATTCACATATTCGGTCATTTTGCTGGGATTTTATTTTGACAATTACTAGTTTGATAGACATGTAAACATGCACTGTGGGCAAATTTCATGCTTGTCAGAATTTCAGGTTTCTCAGAATTTCAAAATGATTGAACTCATTCAGTTCGCACAGGACAAATACAGCTATTTGACCTCTCCCTTTCTTTGCCACAAAGAGTGCAGAATTTTGTGCCACAGTTTAAATTACAAAGCTCAGTTTTCTATTTCAGAAAACAAATAAAACTTGAACAACCGAATGGTGTTTCTTTCCACTCATTTGTTACAGTGACAAGTGGTATATTTTACAGTTCTGACATATGTGAACACAGAGCTTCTCTTACTGTCATTACTCTCTGAGTTCAGAGTCTGATGGTTGTTTCTTATATCCATATATCAAACAGACCTCACTCTTTTGTTTGAAAAGAAAATAGAGTCCCCTGAGTTTCAGTGCCTCAAATTTACCTAAGGTCTGTGTTGAGAAAGATGATGAGGATGGGTTGGATCACAAAACACCATGGGTAGCCCATAAAATGATCATATTTTTTCTTCGGAGAAATGGCTTGTGTAGCTGAATAGAGAAAAATAATTTTTGAAGATGGGAGTATGAACTTGAGTGCTCTGTTATTTCTTTTTGAAGAGAAATTGGGTAGACACTCAAAGGTTTGTGCAAGCTCAGCTGATAAAGCAGAATAAAAACAGAACTATGTATTATGACTTAAATATTTTAAAAGAAGCATTGCCCAAAATGCTTGCCAAACTCACTCCGTTGTTACTCTTCAGTACATTATTTAGGGGCAGAGAAAAGCAGTTTCTGCTCTGAGTATCTGCCAAGGTTGGTGATCTTTCTTCATACAGGGGTTTAAATGTGTGAAGTTCTAAATGTTCTTTTGAAGAATTAAGATTAAAATTATATTTATATATAATAGTATAAGAAACTGGGTATTGCATAAAATGTCTAAAGTATCTCCATTCCCCCCCCCCCCCTTTTATTGTTAATTTCAGCATTAGAGATTCATAAATTTGGAGCTGAAAACACAGATTCAGATCTAGAGTATAAACATACTAATGCTTCTTTTTTTTTTTTTTTTTTTGTAACTTCTCATTACAATTTTTGTTAATGACATTGATTGTCATGAGTAACATTTTTAAATTCCCTGGATCCTTAAACATTATCAGTTTTAGTTGAGATTTAAATATAGAATTCAATTTAATTTATAATCTCAGTACTATGGAAAATTCATGTTTTTCTCCCTTTATAATAGACTAGATAATTAAGTTGAAACAGTAATCTGACAGGAGCCCTTCAGTACAAGCAAACCTGAGGAAACCAAGGCATAGACTGCCCCCAACAATCACATCTGTCTCAAACAAAACACAACTTGCAATCCAATGGATTTCATTTGTGCACATTTTTAAATAATCCTCAGACTGCCTTACTTGTATCACATATTTTCCAAAAATCGCACGACTTAGATAACTCCCGTGACACTTCATCTCTTTAACAGACTTATTTTGAGTTTTTCTTTTTCCTCTTGAACTAAATTTGGGTTTCAATTAACAGCTAGCTTTATGGATGCTTGTAATGATTACCTCCCACTGGCTTCCAATAACAGGTACAGTAAAACCACTATCGAGCACAGCTGCACTTATGCAAATGAAAGCATTTGTTGACACCTCATATTTCTCCTTCACTTATTTCCCTTCTGTATCCACCAACCATCACACAGTACGAAGGACCTGAAACAGTGGCCAGGGCTCTACCAGATTCAGTTACTTTCTTAGCTACCATTTCACCTCTATCCCATCCACTTTCTGGTATGCTGGGTCTAGAACAAAGTAAAACAAAGAAAACAACAGTCTCACATGCACATATCAGTTATTCTGATGATCTTTGTGGGTTTTGAGTGACAGAATGCAGATTTTTAAAAATAGCATAATTCTCATCCCATATTAGTAACCATGTGAATGAATGTGCTAATAATATTTTTCCATTACTTTCATCAGGATGGATCCATTAGGATCTGTCCACATTCTCCGCTTTGTGGACTCTTGGGAAATTAGTCCAGGAGTTGGCAGAGCCAGAAATAAAAAGTTCCTTATTCTATTCTATTTGTTATCATACCCAATGGACACCAGTGTTCTCATTTTCAGTGTAAAAATTGCAGCATTTCTACAGAGGCTGTGCTCCCCACTCACAATAAGGATGAAAGGGAAGGGATGTGAGGAAAAGTTTGGAGAACTTGCAGGGGAGCATCAATTAAACAGATTGAGGTTTTTGAACAGTTGTTGCTGGAAAAAGCTTTGTTGCTACCTACTCCAATTAATTTTCTCAGTTGTTTCCGCTAAATTCAATAAAAGAGACAACTTTTAACGAGGAACCTCCACAAGTTCAGTGGGGAAGGTGGCTACAGATCCTTCCGTGTTCAGTGTGGTTTCTATTCACATATCAACCCCATAACTCTGAAACTGAACAGGGAAACTGCTTATTGCCTATACTGATAGTCTAGGGACTTTCATAGTCTCCCTCAGCTATGCCAACATCTTAACTGATTTCCTCTGATAGCAGGGGTAAAAACCTTATAGGGACCTGATATATGAAAAAAGGCGTCATTCCTGAGTCACAACGGAACTTTAGAGCATTTTTTTCACTGATGTTTGTTTCTTCTTCTTTTCCACTAGTTTTTCAAGTTTGGAAATTCAAGCAAAATCTCAAAACAGCAACTTGCTATGTGTTCTTACATGAACTACGTAAATGCTACTGGAACTGGAAAACTTACATGTTTTTATTTTTACTACTCTGTCATTAATTTCCATGGTTTAAATAACAAGTATCTGCATAATTAATAACACAGTAGAAATTAGATTCTCTCAAAAAATTACTTGTTGTTACTTTATTTATCTTTCAGATTGTCATGATCCACAGTAACAATTTTGGTTCTTAATCTCAATTTTAATATCTAGAGCTACTTTCCTATTATTTGGCATTTGAATGATGTTTTAAAGGCTCTGTGTAAGAGTAGCACAACAAAAATACTAATGGCAGTGTGAATTCCATTTGTACTTGATTTCTAAACAAATTATTTGCAAATTTCATTCTCACATTTCCTGCTATTTTTTGAGAAAGGGGCCATAATAAATAATAATAGTAATTTTCTAGCTACCCAGGAAGGTACTTGGGCATTTGCTTTTCTAGACTTTTAGCTGTTTTCTTGAGTAATACTAAAAACTGTTCTTCTATATAATATGCAAATTTAAAGAAAAATGCATTGGCCGAGATAGACCTTTGGATTTCTTGAATATTGCAGAAAGATAATTCCCCCATAGCACAGATTTCTCTTTCTCTTTCTCTGTTTAGAAGCATATTATATTTATTTCAGCTTTCCAAGAAAAGCTACTGACATTAAGCTTCAAGAATCAGGGATAAAATATAACAATGAATGTTGGGATTTGGATGGGAAGAGAAAGAAAACCTGTCCCCTGAGAAAATTAGCTAAGAATATATTAAGGTGTTTCTGGTCTTGAAATATAATAAGAATTAAAAGAATGATAGGAAAGAACAGAACAGAAATCTACCAGTCTGCTTTCTCATTTATGCATCTAGAATCCAATGGTACCCTTGCTATCACAGAAATTATTAGTTCTGTGAGGCTCAAACTGGAGAGCTAATTCTACCACCTCTCGAGGGGATTTTCCTTTGGAAACCTAGTCCCCACTGTTAATATTTATTTTTGTCTTCTGTTATTCTTTGCATATCAAACTCAGCTCTTTCATTCCTCTCAGCACCAGTTCCTGATTGAGCTGTTGCCCTGGGAAATGAATCAATTAAGTTTGTGTTTGTTCTTGCCTCTGTGGAGGACAGGATGGAAGCAGTGGGACCTGTTGCTCTATAATGGCTGTGTCTTCTGCTTGTGGAGGGCTAATGCTTGTCTCAACCTGTCACCCTGATTGCTCTGGGTAAGCTCTGCTGCTGATTGCAGCCCTGATGGCAGAGGAAGGACTCCCTGAGACTGCAGAATGCCCTCAGTAGTGCTCTGGAAGCCTTTGGGTGCTCCTTGTGCTGCTCCCTCTGTACAGAACCATCTGTCCTCACATCCTGCCAGGCAGCAGGGAAGCCCATTCCTGCCTCAGAACAGCTGAGAACAGAGGTGTTTCTGTGAACTAACTGTGACAGGAGAATGCACCAAAATGTGTTATGGCCTCCCAGAGAAAAATGTTTTTCCAAAGCTGCAGTGCAATATCTGCAAAGAGACTTTGCAGTGAGAAACTCAGGAGCTCTCAGGGCACAGCAGGTCAGAGAAGTCATGTACCTGCAGCTGCCACAGCACTGTCTGGATAGTAAAATCCCTTGAGGAAACCATGCCTTTTATTCACCTAATATTCATTAGAGTGAAAGTAGCAGTTTGCCCCTAGAAAATCAAAATATTCAAATAATGTGTCATTTCAAATGAAAAGAAATATTAAATCATAATAATAGAAACCTTCCCTGCCTTCAGTAACTGGACAGAAACCCATCCTTTCTCCATTGTCTCTTCTAGTTATCAAACAGACCTAAAGCAGTTTCAAACATAAATGAAGGTCTCCAAATTGTTTCCTCTAAAGGCTGATCCTGTGTTCTCTCACCTGCTCAGCAGCAGCACTGGTCACATGGATCCCTTTTATCACGGGCCCTGAGCAGAAATGACACGTGCCAGCAGTTCTTGGCTTAGAGGGGGCTGCTCCCACTACATGATAAATGTTAAATGATAAATGTTCCTACACTGACAAGCCCTGAGCCTTTCACACCTGTTTAAGCTTCTGTTAAACCTTCCAGGTGCATTTCCTGAAACATCTAAGGTTATTCTGAAGAAGATGGGCTGAAGTAGAGCTTAGCCCACTACTTTGCTGATGATAAAACATATCCTCGTAGTGCTGCTCTTCGAACGTTAAGAAACAGGACAATCCTGAGAGTGGTAAAACCCCTCAAGGCTGGGCTGCAAAAGACACCTCTGTCAGCTCTCTACAACAATTATCTTACCCAGGGAAAGGTCTAAAGCTTTGCCCACTTACAAAGCAGGGGATACAGAGAAAACAAAGCAAATATTATGTTCTGAGTGAAATTCAGAGATGGGCTTCATTCTTGTTTGATGAGGAAATCAGAAGAACCTATTTCCATAACAGAGGCCAGCAGCCAGCTGAATTACCTCTGCTATTTCCTGCTCTGGCAAGTGTCTGATATAAATGAACTGAGACAAATGTTAGTATCCTACTTATTTAAATATATATATACACATTTAACCACTTCTGTCTTTCCCAGTGATGCTATTAATTATATTCCAATTGCTTTAGAAACTGCGATCATGCACCACGGACATTGCATGAAGACTGTGTCCTTACAAAATCTGCTTTTACATTCCACTTCACAAGTGAGCAAACCGCAGCACTGAAATGCCTGGTGTTGGGGAACTAAATAATAATCGAGTTCCATCTGTCTACATGAGATCATTCAAGAGGCTACAAGTACATGACAATTCGATGACTAAGATCCCCAAGAGACTACCACTGTTGGAAATGGAAATGGCTTTCCTCTAAATTCTGAGCTTTATTTTTTTCCCCAATTGCATAGTTTCCTATAATTGCTTACTCTAACAGAGTTCATAGGATAACTTCAGGAAAAAAAAAAAAAAATCTTTCTGACAGTCACCTGCCAATTATTTTAAGTAACAGTATTAGAGGAAATTTCCAAAGCGGGTGATAATTTTTAAAAGTATTACAGGAACTTATATGGAACTTATACAGGAACTTAATAAATGTTTACATGCAGAAATTGTTGGATCACAAGCAGTGGACTTCTTGCCTACAAAATTTTAAGACACTGAATATGAGAAGTGCTTGTTAGCAATTCTAAAAAAAAAAGACTTTTCATTTTTAAAAGTATGCAGTGTATTTTGATAGTAACAAAACCTCAGAAATGTATGCAAAACTTACAAGCACTTGACAAAAATAGAAGACTCATGTTGGTTAAACAATCCATTTGATATTTGTTTGCTTCTAATGTTATGAACTAATTTTCTCAAGTGTAGGGAGAATTACAGTATTCCAATATACTGAACAACCTTCACAGGTAGCCCAAAACTGTCTCTTGATTTTTAAATTTTTTTTTAAAAATAATTAATTAGGTGAACAGAAGCAAATGATGGATTATTAATTGAAAATTCAATTACCCATGTACAAGCAAAATTTAGGAATATATCAGATATCTAAGATACTTTTCCTACACTCCTGATTTTGGTCTAATTTATCTTAAAAATCTAACATTAAGAAATTAATATTCTTCAACACTAAAAACAGGTAAAAGTTACATATTATAAAACGATGTGTTTTCAACACCACATGTAACAGAGAAAAAAAATGGTCTGAATGAAAAAATAAAGGTAAAAATCCAAAGTACAAAATGTGAATAAATATCAGCATCTGAAAACAATGAGAATAAAAATAAGTGTGTGTGGAACACAATCCTGCACTTACATAGAATAATTTCATATGATTATTAGGAATAAAGAAAGTGTATTAAAACTGTAGATTCAGACAGAGTCATTGGGTTTAGGGCCGAAAGGACTTAGTGCAACCATCCAGTCTGATTTTCCCAGACTATATTTCCTGTACCAAATAAAAACTCTTTATGGTTGTGCAAGCAAATATTTTAAAAATTATGTTAGCTACTGACAAAGAGTTGTTGCATAATAAAGAATCTCCTGATCTCCTTTGGCAATTTCCTTCACAGGCAAAATGATGCAATCCATTTTCTTGGTAAATCTCACTAGTAGTGTTCCAGACTGCAGGGTTTGGTGTCATAAGAATAGACTCTATTCACACCGGTAATAGGAATTTTTTTTACCTTCATTTTAACTTCTGAGTAGAAAATTCTTGGCTGTGGAAGAGATGTAAAAGATTCACAGCTGAGGAGAGGTCGCTTCCACTTTTTTTTTTTTTTTTTTTTTTTTTTTTTTTTTTTTTTTTTTTTTTTTAAGTTTTGGACTAATTCTTTGATCTATCACTTCTCTTATTTTCCACATCTATCATTTAGCAACAGCACTGGGTGTAGGAATCATGTCTGAACAGAGACAAAAATCTTCTCAGAACATACAACAAAGCAGAGCAAAGGTGAAGAAGTAAAAAGCATGACAGGAATATATTTGCAGAATGGCATCTTGGTTCCTGGGCTCGTATGGCCTTTTCCACTCACACAGCCTGCTTTATTTGCAAAGATCCTTTAGGAATACCAAAGCATATTTGCTGGGATTATAATTATTTCCCACCAATTGTAGAATCGGACAGATCTTTCTTTTTAAAGGCTTATCAAAATTCAGACTCTGGCCAACATAAGTCATTTAACCGCTAGTTAGTGACTTTGGTAAAATTTATATCTGGTGTGAAAGACATTAAGTCCTCACTGCTTAACACCTCACACAGTGTTTATTCCTGTGAAGGTTTGGCTCTCTCAGTTTACAGCTTCTGAAATGCCTGAACTAGAAACTTGTGTTACTATTTCATAAAACAGCTCAAGTAAAGCACAAGGCAGCACGTTGCACATACAGTTACTGGACATCTTCTAGGAAGGTTTCATTTTTCCAGGAAAAAAATCAGTTGCCAGTTTCTCACATAATTTTCTGAGAATAGGGTAAGGCTTGAGAAAACTGATGAGGTGATGAGAAGATATCTGTTTTATGTGCCTATTGCTGATGGTTTAAATGGAGACAACCTTTTGATGCACATGCAGTACTTTAAACTATACTGACTGAAAGGCTGAAATCCAAAAACCTCATGCCTTCTCTTAAACTTGACACAGATGAAAACACCAGCAGAGTGAGTTAGGCACTAAAACTGCATGCACTAACCCTTAGTGAGGAAGAAACTTGAATTAGGATCCAGTACCGAGATTAGCAACCATTTTCATCCATGTGTGTATTAGCATCAACCCCAAATACGTGATCTGATATGGCATTTCAATCTGCTTAAAACCAGTAATGAACAGTCCAGAGATTCTTATTTGCTGAAACAATTCTACTTATCAGTTAAAAATCTCACAGACAGACCTTCTGCAAGTGACCAGTGAGCTTTTAAGTAATGACTAAAGTATTAAACACAATATCAAAGCTAGAAAAAAAATT
Organism: Hirundo rustica; assembly: GCF_015227805.2. Classification (NCBI taxonomy): domain Eukaryota; kingdom Metazoa; phylum Chordata; class Aves; order Passeriformes; family Hirundinidae; genus Hirundo; species Hirundo rustica. The sequence goes on along the minus strand of NC_053453.1, from coordinate 66,010,016 downwards.
TAAAGGTGGTTACTTGGACTAATATTCCAAGACCTTGAACACAGATTCCATTTTAAACTTGAGAACACAATTCTTAAATCTGAGCTAGATCAAACTAAGCATACACAGATTCAGATCTCCTGAGGTGTGCTGAAGGCTGCTCAGAGCAGTTTAGTAGGCCAGCAGTCGAAATAACTAGCTGCTGTTGTGAATTCACATTTGAAAACTGCCTCCACTACTCTACACTGGTATTTTTCCTTTTTCAGGGATCACAGTGCTCGTGCTCAGATTGGGGAGGTCATATCAGTGCTCCTTGTCCTTCTCATCACGCAGACCTAGACCTGTCTGTCTAGCAGGTATGAACATCATGAAAACGTTTGGTGACAAAGGCATGGGAGGTCTCTGGCTGCAGGGAAGGGATGGTGTGAAGATTCTGTCACTTATGTGTGGCACTGCTGTGTCCTCTCTTCATCCCTGTGTGGAAATCCAACCCGTGCTGAAACCCTGGCATGAGTCACACTGTTCGGATACACCCACAGAACCAGGGATGGGAAAACTTCTATATAAATAGCACGCTAGTTAAAAAGAAACTGAAACAAAATCCAAAACCACAACAGACACCCTACACCTCACTGTTTTAAGGGTTTTTTGTTTTGTTTTTTCCACTTCAAATCCCAGCCAGCGAGGACGAGTTTGGAATTCAAGGTTAATAAAGCAATATCTGGAGACTGCTGTTCTCTGGTAGCCTGTCATTCATCCTGTCACCTGTGCACAGACATCCTCTTCTTGCTTACAACAATAAACAAATTAATTTCTATTTCCTAATTCTTCTTGCTTGTGCCTCTTGAGTTTTCCTAGCAACCAGCAGCAGCGCAGATAAAACTGTTGGGGACCCTAAGCACAGGGCAGTCAGTAAAAAACATTTTATACTTCAAGCACTTTCAGCCTCTTTTCCTTACCAAGATTTCTGACCTATGAAAATTTCCTAACACGAACAGGATAAGATGGGCCCTTTTTCTTAATAGATGGTCATTTTGCAGGACAAGGTGTTTTGCTAGCAGGAAAATGTTATTAGTTCTGGCTAAGCAATGACTTTCATGATGTAGTATTTAATTAATAAATGTAATTTATATACGCACAGTGAGCCATAAAGATGACAGTATGCTCCCAGAAGATTTTTTGGTAATTAAATTTTATCTCTTCCCAAGCATTATTCTCTGTGCTCAAAGGAAAATATTGACAGCTCCTCTTTTATTTATTTATTTATTTATTTATTTATTTATTTATTTATTTATTTAAATTTTTATAATTTTTAAAAATTATTTATTTTTAATTTTTTTTTTTTTAAATTTTGGACTCTGCTGATGAACAGGGTACACTGCCAAAAACTACAAAACAGAAATGAAAATATGACGTTAATGCTTCTGTAACACATTACTTACTGTGGTGGCACAGTGGATGTCTTTCCATACATTGGCTTCCCTGGAGAGATCTGAGACTTCAAAAAGGTTATCAAGAATAACTTCCCCAATCATGTCATGTCTAGAAAATCTGTCAAAATCATAAACACTGAAATGCAATTTCCTGTTGCTGAGTTGATCATAGGCTACAGGAAACTGAAAGGTTTCATCAAAGACTGGATTTAATGTCTTTCTGTGAACTCGTGTCTGAAACTTCTTTTTCCTATCTGGAAGCAGATAAATCTTAACGTAGGGGTCGGATGTTCCTGTGAAGTCTTTAGCAGGCAGATCTAAGGCTTTGACAATTGTGACAGCCAGAAGTTCATTCTCATAATCATACCGGAGAGTGAAGTTAAGTTTTCCACATGTTTTCACGTCTTCTTGTTGCCCATCGGAATCCACAGACTTCTGTTTGTAGAGTTCTGGTTTTATTCTCCCAATGCTGGTTGTGGTCTCTCCCCTTTGCAAGACCGGGTCTGTCCCCATGTTAAAATCAACGCTGGACACTTGCATCTGCCTTGGCAAGTGCCTCCTGAAAGAATTGTGCCTGCACACACATACACACACAAAAACACACACACAAAACAAGCCACAGTTATCTCTGGGAAAAGACCACCTCTCAATAAAAGACACAAGAACAAATTAATGAGGAGACCTCTCTAAACATAAGAACAAATTAATGAGGGGACCTCTCTTTGAAAGAATTAAAAAATAATCCTCTCCACACCCCTTTCAGTGTTTTGCAGGTGTTAAAGCATCCTTGAGAGGAAATGATCATTCAGAATTAATTTCTTGGTCCAGGGGACACTCACTGTCCCGGAAATAAATATATTTATAACTTTACTTTCAGACTATGCAACTGAAACTGAATTCATGTTCTTTCACAGAACAAGTTGACAGTTCCAAGGTCATATGATGCTGCTTTGCTAGGGCCTGAGTAAAGTAGGGTCAAACAGAAAAAAAAAACAAACAAACAACCACTTGCGGAATTTTCATCAGTACTCTCTGGTTTTTGGAGGCATTCCATGGTAGTTTTCCAATTAAATATTAAACAGCCTTCACACTGATGACGGTGAAAGGCACCTGAAAGGGAAATGCTGAGCTGTGTCTGGAGGTTTTTAGCATAGTGCTTTGCCATCCTACAATATTTTATATACATCTGCTTGGTATCTCCTACACTTAGGTGCAGGCTACTTTCTCCAAAAGTACTGGGAATATTTTGTTCTGCCTGCAATGCATTTCAGAGTTTTGTCAACAATTTTCTGCCTTTTTTTTTTTTTCCTTTTGTTCTCATAGTCTGCTGTGCAGTGTATTAGAAAGCTGATTCCTCTACCACTAGCAAGAAACAGTATGCTAAATTCCTTGCAATTCTGAATACAATGTTGCATAAACGTGTGTATTTATGGGCTTATCTTGGCTCATGAATCCAAATGTAGTATTGTGCCATTCCTACTAAGAGTGAAATCAAACCCCTGGCATGCCATACAACCTTAGAGTAGTATAAAAACACTGGTTTAAAAAGCTTCACAGCATTTATTCATCAGCAGATGCCATTATGACTACACTATCCAGTTTATTTTTCAGGCATTTTCACATTTCCTTGGTACTTCCCTACCCTGACAATCTGTGCTGAAGAAGATTACCCCCTCCTCCTGTGAGCACACTTAGTTGCCATTAAAGAACAATTCCACTGTCAGAATTTCCTCTGCTTTTTGCAATCAATTGCTTATTAATGCCACATGTAGCCTTGCCTTATTGCTTGGTTTCTCTGTGGTGTTGTGTTCTGAAAACAAGAGGTGTCACAGCTGGTGTTTCTTTCTTTAAATCAGAAATGCGAATTGTCCATTTGAAAGCAACCAGGACTCGTTTCATAGATATTATTTGTATTTTTGCTGCAAGTGAAGAGGTTGCAGAAGGCATGAAGCACAAAACTGCCGCAGTTCAGCTGAGCAGAGATACAAGAGGGAAATTTGCAGCTATTAAATAATAGACAAGAACTTTTCCCCTTTCAGCTGTTTCAGTCCTGCTAGGTGCAGGGAGCAGTCCTAGCTCAACACAAGAACAGGGAAGGGAGAGCTTCATAGCCTAGACTTGAAGTAGCTCAAAAAAATCCAGGTGTTTGGATGTCAAATTTAGATGAAAAAAATCCTTCTTGTAACGTATTTTGCCTTTATTTCTTTACAGATAGACAAATTGAAAGATTTTCTTCTCTCTTAAATGTTAAATCTCCCTGAATTCATAGAGTCTAATGTCCACGTTGGAATGGAGTGAGGAATGAAAAGGCCCCGACTGGTCAGAAAATTAGAATGTTGTCCTCAGGGAGTGTCACAGCTGTTTCTGTGTTTTTTCCCTCCAAGAAGTACAACCTCATGGGTGTGCCAAAACGTGGGGAGGGAGCTGAACTCCACTCATAATGTAGCACAATAAATTCCTGGGCAGGCAGCGGTTTAGGGACTACCTTTTTAGTATCTTTGACTCATAACGAGGTCCAGGAAGTCCTGTGTTATTGCTGCTCCTGTCAGTGCTAAGGACACCTGTGCAGAGAGTCCTTCCTGAGTGCTCCTCACCCCCACAGCTGTGCTACTGAGATGCCCAGATGATCACAGAGTCATAGAATAGTTTGAGTAGGAGACGACCTTAAAGATCACCGGTTCCAATCCCCCTGCCGTGGGGGTATGGTGTTCAAACCCTGTTGTACACAAGCAGTGGCTAGAACAGCCTTTGCAGGGGAAACAGAGAAGCTGATTGTTTCAGTTTTGCCATCAGGCATCAGTTTGAGCGAAAACAGGTACACGACAAATTCTCTGTTCTTCTACTTCTCTTGCATTTTTGACAATCTGGGTAAACGTGAGCGAAAGCAATATATAAGACCCCAAATCTCTGATTTCTAAGGCACCAGTTTTCAGGCCTTATGCACTTCACATCCTCTACTGAGTTGTTATGAGATGTAACTAAGTAAAAGAATGCATTTCTATGGCTGTTCCCAGTGAGAATCAGCAGCACTTTTGTTCCAGTAAGCCAAAATCCTAATTACACAGTGCCTAATATCTGTTCTGAGTCACAGCATTTCACCAAGACAGCTAATTGGTCTGTTAATTATTAAGATGTTTCATTGTTGTCATGGCAACATATTTATCATCCTTTGTTCTGCAGTAACAAAGGGATTAATGACTGTGATAATGAAATACAAGGATGTCAGAAAACCAGGTTGTTAAAATGTGGCAGAGCTACCAACACCTGCAAATCCAGGTACTTCAGCCTCTACTGGCTCTTACATGTAGCACTCCTATAGCAGATTTGCCTACCATAACAGAGCAGATGCATTTTGAGTGATAGCAAATCTGTATGTAAATCTAAGATAAAACTGTAGTTTTGTGGGCATAATGACACTATGAAGCTGATTTCTAACTCAGTAAGACTGCCACATCTGTGACAAAAGGCAGGGACAGGATGCTGATTTATGATACGACTTGAGATTTACGAGGGGTGATGGGTCTAGCTATCCTAGATGGCATAAGAGCAACATTTTGGTCCAAATCCAGAAAAGGGCATGATCACTGGTGGTATTTAAACAGAATAAAAGCTTCTCTCTTCTCTTTGCAAATACTAAGAGCAACAGATATGCTTGTTTTTCTTTAACCTTAACAAACCCAAGCACCTCACTTTTGTTTTCGTGCCTCTTGGGAACTGACTGGCTCAACATGTTCCTTTCCAACTAATGCTATAGAAAAAGTGTGTTCTTGGAAAATACAGGTGAATGTTTGAAGAATGGGTTTTCATAGATGCAGTAAACTCTATTGCAAAATAACATCACAAAGTATGGGAAAGGGTGGTCCTCTAGAACACAGAGCAAAATTATTTGCAAATGAGCACCACTGCTGCAGTTCTTTTTCTGTAGTGTACTGGTTAATTGGTGTCAAGGACAAAAGAGCTTTTAACAAACAGGTCTTTTCATATTATCAGGGACTATGAAAAATATGTTGTTACAACTAAACAGATATATATAATTTCCCCATACTAACATGTCTCTGTGTTAAATGTACAGTCTAAAAAATGTCTTCAGGCACATTTGATTGTTGATTGGCTTATTAAAATTCTCATGCTTCAATTACAATGATTTAATATGATTTCGTTTGTTTTATTAAGAGCCGATAGCTGCACGAACCCATCATAGGACTGGTTACAAGCCTTTAATTTGCCCCAGCTCAGGGGAGATCAGCGTACAGGAGACAATCCAGGCAGCAAATGCTTCTCTCAAATCCTTTGTCAATGGAATACATTTAGGAGAGGGTGCATCTGAATCCCTCGGGACTCCTGAGGACAACAAAGCAGTGCTGCATTGAAGATGGTGCAGGAGAAGTTGTGTTACCTCTGCATCTGCCATTGGTGCCTTTTTGAGGTCCCCAGTCAAGGACACCAGAGTAGGGTTTCAGTCGTTCTGCTGGTACAATGTTGCCAGCTGGGTTTAACACACAACAAGGAATAATTCAGAAACCCGGTCTAAATGTCCACCCTTATTCTCTTATTCTTGGCAGAAGCAATTAATAAGGGCTGTTAGGTTAAGACTCCCCCTAAGACAGGCAGGGTTTAGATAAAATGCATTTCCAAGCAGAAAGATCAACATTTTTGGGTAATTTTTAAGGCACATGTCATTCTAAATGTGTTTTGAAAAAGGAAGCAGAATTTTTCACCAAACTCTAAAAGAAGGGGATGTTTCCAAGCACTCTGTTACTAATTGGCTGTGGTGGGACAATCAGTTACTCAAAGCGCAGGAACTGTCTTTTTCGGAGGAGATTTAACCCTGATAATCTTCAGGAGATAAAAAGAAACCTCCCTTACAAGGTTGCAGAAAGACTGGTATTGATTGGAGGTTTTACTTTTGTAAAACCGTCCTTGGCTTCACAAACATTTTGTGTTCATTTAGATCCCAACCCAAATCTCTCTACAGACCTGTGAGAATATTTTCATTGCCTGAAGTAGATCTGGAGCATATCCCTGGAACTTTTGTCTTCCACTACAGTACTACTGGGGCTATTCAAGTCCATCTGCCAGCCAGCTATTTCTTCTGTCTATTCAGGAGGTCAGACAGTCTGAATACTTAGATTTGATGTATAAAACTCTTGCAGTTAATATCCTTTTAGGTAGCAGTGAGCTGGGTAATGGGCTTGTCATGCTAAGCTGTACCAAATTTTTGTTCCTCTGTGTTTAGTGTAACAGTTACAAGTTCAGAATTATCCCAGTGTTGTGGGAATATTCCTCAGCATGGTTTGCATACTGTGGTCCTGTTCTGAGCAGATGGATACAGTAGCAGGAACCAGGCATAGCCACTGTAATGTGGTTTAAAGCCAGCTGGACAGGCTCATAATTGAGGTGATGCTTCAGCTGCAAAAGTCAGTCAGATCTCCTCTGGCTGGAGTGCTCTCATTTTGGGAGCCTCCTTTGGTTTCCTGTTGGCTGTTCCATGAGGTTGGAATAGCTGAGAAAAAGCACTTGAGCACTCACTGCCACAACAAATGCACTGAGCCGGCCAAACACTGTCTTTAGGGCTCCCAGGAGGCCAGCAAAGTATGTGCCCACTCAGTGTAATGCGTGTGTCTTCCCCTCCTTTTGCCTCTAATTATTGTGAATGTGAGCCTTTTTTTGTTAGTTTCTTTGGGTTTAGGGTTTTTTTGTCTGTTTGTTTGGGGGTTTTTTTGGGTCTTTTTTTTTTGTTGGTAAGTTTTGGGATTTTTAATTTTTTTTTTCTTCCTTTTAAAATTTTTTTTTTAATTGTTATTAGTAACGTGTTTCCTTAGCAAATGGCATTTTGATAAAAAAGCTACTTCTTACACAGTATCTGTACTGTAACTTATGGCATTACACAGTACTTCAGGTGCCTCTTTTAGCCTTAATTTTCCCAATCTTTGCTTGTAAAACAATCCCCTTTTTATTTCAGGGTCTGATCTTTGCTGTTCATTGTTTGTTTCCCTGCACTAAAGTTGCTAACAATGTTTGAAGAAAATTCCATTTGAATCTACAGGTCTCTGCATGTCTTCACTGCTTTTCAATATAAAGTGGCACCTAATGCAAAATTTAAGTTTATGTCCTCCACTTTAATACTAAAGAAACCTAAGGAATGCTGTGTGCTTGTCTTTTATTTATAGACTTATACGGAATCTGGACAGCTTTAAGATCAACCCATAAGGATCTGTATTTTTAGACTGGAATTTTAATTCCTTCATAATCAGCAACACATTTCTTAAGGAAATGTGCCATCAAAAATGAGTCTATCATTTATTTTGTTGAGAGGGAATCTTTCATCTCGCAAACAACAGATATATCTATTAAAAACATCTCTGTGAAAATCTTGACTTGCAGTTCTTTAAAAACATTGAAATATGTTTTTCTGTAATTAAAACTCAAAAGGGGAATGCTTAAAGTAGCAACATCTATCTTTACAAAGTAGTAGAAGATGTAGATTTCACTTTCATATGTTAAAATGATTATATAACTGAAGGTACGCTAAATGTTTCAGAATATTCTGTCCAAAGAACAATGTGACTTCACATTCACATGACTGATGTTTCACCCATAACTGCTAAGAAACCTGTGAATAATCCAGGATCCTGGAAGTTTTCAGCTGTGTTCCTCCTCTACTCATTCCTGGGAAAGGTGCCACAGGTGCGAATTTCTCTGCCTTACCTTGACGAGGATGTGGGCTCGGTGATCTGCCTCTGCATCCGAGCATGTCTGATCAGGTGCTCCTTCAGCGCGTTCTGGACCTCTGCTGGTATATCAGGTGAAGTGTGGCTGATTTTCAGCGCAGCTTCAAGTACCTTGGTCGTGGCTTTCCCATTTTCTTTAACTTCCTTTTTCTCGCTGTTCTCCAAAACCTCCGTAGGAGCGCTGGAATTGCTCTGCGGGACATTACTGGCATTGGAGGTGAGAGGTTTGCTCCTCCAGCAGGGCCAACACAGCTTCCAAAAGACAAAAAGTGAGACCACCAGCAAGGCGAGCCCACAGAAGCTGACAATGACTGCCAAGAGACTGACTGAGACGTCTGCAAGGAATTAGAAAACAAAAATCATCGTGACAGACAAACATGCAGAGAAAAAACAAGAATTAAGAATGACACAGGCAAGGAGATAGAAGCATTTTTTATTATTATGTTTGTGTAGAACTTTAGTGCCCTATTTAAGATTGAGTTTTCCTTTTTTTTTTTTTTTTACTTTTCTTTTTGATATCTAAGCCTGTGTCTTTAAGATGTTATTATTTTCTAATATCTGCTTCACAAACACTCCTTTAATTGTTCATGCCAAGTGCCAGTATGTGTACCACTCACCACATATTCAGACATCCTTCTCGGGAAGTTTCTTTCTCAGAAAGTAAGGAAACAATCCCCAAAACTCCCAGCCATTGTTGGCTAAGGACTTTGAGTTCAGTAGGTGAAAGAAATATTGACCTACTTTGCTAAAGCAGAGTTACTATAATCAAACAACAAATATCCTCACTGGGATTTAATGCAAACACATGAGAATTCTGTTCCCAAATCTAGATTTCTAATTTTGAAAACAAGCAGCTATGTAGACAGCCTTCTCCTTATGGGTAATGCACACACCCCTTTACTTACTGGCTTCAGGTGGAGGACACAGCTCCTGGAAACATCAACAGCTTCAATTTCAGTCAGAAAGGCTTAGTTCTTTAGAATACATATTTAGAACATCAAGAACACGTTGAGGAAGTTAAGCCACAGTTGACATTTTCTATCAGTAAACATGCGTGCGCATGCACAAATTTCAAGACTTGCCAGACTTCTGACTCTGTGTGTCAGCCACTTCAGAAACATTTTAAAATCTAATATTTAGGTGTAAATAGGTACAAGATAAAGTCTGTCATAAACAAGAGATTTCTGTGGTTAAATTGTCAGCTCCGGGCCAAGACTGTGTCAGACCAAGATAGCACAGATGTACCAGTATCTAAAATTCTGCTGTGAAAATGCAGCTGGCTTCAGAGAACACAGTGAAATGCCGCGAGCTGTACAGAGATCGTGCCGTACACTGAGCTACTCCTGCTGCCCTGTATTTGACTTTTGCTGCCCAAACTGCTTAGAATATTCAACAGCCTGACTAAAGATAGGAGAACAGATTTCATACCAACAGAATTCCATGGACACACTTGTATTTTAGGAGATGGTGGATCACCAGGACAGCCAGTTAAGCCCTAATTAGGAGTTTTATTCCATGTGACATGCTTCCATTTGATTTTTCAGTATCCTATAGCATTATAACCAAAAAATCTAATTCCTTTTCAAAAGAGCTTTTTATATATCTTTAAATTATTCATTAAACCCTGCTTAAATATCCCTCAAGCAATGGCAGCTGCTCATTGTTACGAGTTTTGACAGTTTAACAGCTAATACTTTGTATCCATAACTCAAGGCTACAGGCCACTAAACTGAATCACTGGAAAAATGCAGAGAGTTTGAGCATATTTTTATAGATTTTTCACATGAGCAAAAAGCTGTGGATTAGCTCCATGAAACAGTATGTACCTCACCAGCCCTTATGAAAATTGAAGATAGAAAGATGGAGCAGAATGATGAGGATAGAAAGCTAAAGATCAAAATTTGGGAATGTTTTCTTTATTAATATATAATACCCAGGTGCATCTCTTAGTAATAAACACTGCACTTACAGCCCACTCCTCATGAAAATTCATGAGAAAAGCAAAAATGTATTGAAAACGTTGTAGTCTGGAGATCATACCCCCCAGTCCTTCCAGCCATGGATCAGGAATTAGAATAGGAAAATGATCATTCTTAGTGGGTAGTTTGGATGTGTGCCTTCTGTTTCAGCAGATGACAGACATTAATAGCAAGGAGAGAGGCTCTTGCATAACCTCAGTGCCAGGGAATGGTCTGTAGTGGGTTGATGGACAGATGCCAGAGGTCCATCAAAGCTGCTCTGTCAGTCCAATCCTCAGATGGATGGGGGAGAAAATATAACAAAAAAGCTTGTGGGTCAAGATAAGGACAGGGAGAGACCACTCAACAATTACTGTCATGGCCAAAACAGACTTGGGGAAATAAGTTTATTACCGATCAAATCAATGGTGACTAATAAAGCCAAGCCATAAAACACTTTTCCCCACTCCTCCCTTCTTCTGGGGCTCAACTTCACTCCTGCTTTCTCTTCATCCCCCCTCCAGCAGCACAGGGTGGTGGGCAATGGGGCTGCCTCAGTTCATCACGTGTTGTCTCTGTTGCTCCATCCTCTTCTGGACTCCTCACACTCTTCCCCTGCTGCTCTCCTCCAGTGTGTGGTCCCTGCCACAGGAGACAGTCCTGCACAAGCTCCAGTGTGAATCCTTCTCACACTCTGCTCCAGTGTGGTCCTTCCTCTGTGAGCCGACCTTCAGGAGCAGAGCCCACTACAGGGTCATGAGTCTTGCCTGTAAACCTGCTCCAGTGAGGGATCCTCTCTTTCCACGGTCCACAGATCCTGCCAGGAGCCTTCTATAGGGTGGGCTCCTCAAAAGGTCACAGCATCCTTTGGGAATTCACCTGCTTTGGGATTGGGATGCTCCATGGGCTGCAGTGGTGAAGACCTGCAGTGGGAGACAACTCACTCTCTCACCTGGAGCTCCTCTTCAGCTCGTTCTTCAGAGATCTTTGTGTCTGCAGAGTTGTTCCTCACAAATTCTGACTCCCCTCTTCCAGCTGCCGATGAACAGCAGATTTTGTTTCTCCGTCCTTAAAAATGTTTTCCCACGAATCCTGTGCCTGGGGGGCTCAGCCTAAGCCATCCTGGAGCCAGCTGCCCTGGGCTCAGTTGAGCATGGGGGAAGTTTCCAGCAGCTTCTCACAGAAACTCCTCCTGCTACCAAAACCTGGCCAGGCAAACCCAACACACAGTCAAAAAGGAATTTAATACTTTCATACAGAGGCAGGCCTCACTGAAGAACCTTCTTTGAGAGATTGAACCAGATGGATTGTCAGGCAACCTGGCCAAATTTTTTTCTGTTCTCAAAATGTGACAAAAAATAGAACCCTTAAAAATGTTGGTGGTCTGCCAGAAATAATTAAAAATTAAGAAAAATAAAACAGGAAAGCAAAAATAAATTTGATTTTGGGTGATTTGCAGTATTTCCAGATCAGTTTAGGGACAGTTGGCATAATTAGGTTATATTTTGAGAGGAAGACTTTTAGAACTGAAAATTGTAGGGTTTTTTTTCAATTTGGAAAATGTTGAAGGAGGATGTTTTAACAACTTTGAAACTGCTGGAAACATTTCAAAACCAGAAATATGAAAATTGATCCCTTCCAGCAGAGCTTCAATTTGATGAATAGATACTATCAGCTGAAAAACATTGCATCAAAGCATTTCTAGCCAATTCTAATTTAAGTTTTTCACTGCAAGACATTTTTCAAGCCTTCAAATAGCTTGTTGTCTCCTTTCAACACCTACTCCTGTACTTCAACTTTCTCTAAGCTGTTTTTCTCTATTCCCATTAAACTACTTCAAAGTTGAAAAAGCTCCTGAAATCTTTACAGAAAATATATTTTTTTACATCTGTAAAATAATCCCATGAAGCATCTAAAGTCTCATGAGCAGAGATAAGGAACTAACTCTATAAACAGTTGTAGTCTCAATTTTTCTATTTTATTAATGAACTAAACAACCTCACATATTGAATTTCATAGTACAGCAATTATAGAAAATATTTGAATTGCCAGAAAATTGACCAAAAAGTAGTTCACTATGAAAAACTACTTAATTACATTTATTGCCAAAATTGCTAAAAAGCTATCACAATGCCATAAAATAAAAATTGACATAAAAAGCATATTATTTCATGTCCTTCCTTCTGTCAGTCACTCAGCCGAGCAATTATGAGAGATTTGCTTTTACGTAAAGACTGAAATCATCTGAAGAGTGTAATATAATAGAATGTAACTTAATATAAGAGGCATAACCAGCCTAACACATCCTTTGTGTGTTAGGCTGGATATGCCTCTTATGTTAAGTTTTTATAGGAAGTTTGGTTAAAGAATGTAAAACATTAAGAGAAAGTTCCACAGACTTGGAGCTTCTTCACATCCCTACCAAGGAATCCTGGTGGGGAAGAAAAATGGGTACTGATTTGTCATCAGACCATGGTTGCACTTCACATACATAAGTATTATTTAAAGATATAGATCTGGCGACACATTCAAAGACTGCCTAATTTTTAAGGGCAGAATGAGATACAGACACTGCTGGGACAGCATTAATTGTCAGCATTGTGAATAATGTTCTCACTGGTCTCTGGTCCAAAAGAAAACAAAAACTATCTTGAACAACACTTTTTGAACTGGTAATTGCAGCTTGTCTGCAGTGATTTAGATTTGTGCAGAACCAGACATCCCTCTGAAAAATCAAAAATTTCTGAAAATTCAAAAATATTACAGAAATATGCATTTCCCATTCTTGTTCTTATGCTTGGTATACTCAGGAATTTCAAGAAGATTATTTTTTTTTCTCACACCATCCCCTTCTGGTCAGTGGGAGATCTTCCAATGACTTCATTTCACTCCTAAATGTCATATTTCTAGTCTTGATAAAATTTAATAACTGAAAGCCCCTTGTTTCCTCATGGTTTTGTATTTAAAACTACTCTTTCAAGATACAGAATTTTGGACAATTTTATATTTCTCATTTAAGAAAGGCATGTCTATTGAGAACCCTCCAAAATTCCCTGTAATTTTATAAATAATCTCTGATACATTTCTACCATAAAAATCTCCTTGGCAGCCGTTTGTATCAGGCAAGTACTTTTTTTTTTTTTGGATGCTAGGTAATGTTTTGAGCATTGGGTTTGGTACTGTGGGTTCAAAAAAAATTTTGTTTGGAATTTGCCCCAGAAAAGTTCTGCCCATGGATCCATTTGCAAACATGTGCATTGGCAGACTTCCATTTCAAAACCAAATTAAGATCACTTACATTTTAGGCAACATCTGCCTCATGAGGATGAATTTGGAAAAACATACTCCACAAACCCATGCTCTTGATTGGAGACAGAAACACCATACAGTGCTGTGATGCAGATGCCCAGGTGTATGAGGGTCAGGCACATCTGATGTGAACCACAGTAAAGAGAATGGATCTTCCCAGAAAAGGAGCAGGGGTGAAAGGAACACTTGGGGAAAGGCAGGGTTCTAGTCTTTTCTGGCTCATTTTTTGTCTATATCTGATCTTGGTTCTCTTGAGTTATTTGAAGCACAGTGTCTGTAAGCTGTATTCAAAGTTCATTTTCTTTAACTTTGAATGTGTTCTCTTGTTCAACAAGCCACAAGGAACTTCATCCTTTCCATAATAAAGGAACTCTTGCGTATGTAATACCAGGAGTAAGATCAATCACATAAATTAATGTCTCTGATTTTCTAGGATTCGAAAAGAAGCAGGGCCCTCATAAATTATAGAAGGTCTGGGGCCAGTAAATCTCCCCTATCCCCACAAAGATGAACTAGCTGGTCTGACCCATCATATCTGCTGTTCAGTTTTCCTTGGGGAAATTTTAAGCACATGAAAACTTGCTGGTATTAATTTTTACTCTGCATTAGGAGATCTTCCACAATTACCTCTGTCTCATCTAAATCCCTTCAGATGGGGACACGATGCTCTAGCATGCCTCAGAAAGTGACAGGCACAGAGTCTTGTATTTTCTCTCTCAATCTGAACCTGTCAAAAACTCTGACTTAGATATCACATAGCAAAAACAGCCTTTCACTTGAAAGAGTAGGTGTGACCTCCTCTCCTGTTCTCATGGAGAAGCATCCTTAGGAGATCTTCAAACTTTTGCTCTGACCTTATTGTCAATGTGTTCCCTCTGTGTTAATCCATTCTGGTGTCTGAATTTGTTACACACAGCCACCACCATCTTCTGGCTGGTAGATCACTTCTTAATGCTAGCAGAACTCTGTGACAGCTTTTTTCCTGTCAGGAGGGGAACCAAATGAATTCAGGGATCGCTGTGATTTACTAGATGATCACAGCACACAGAATTTTTAATCTCTTGTCAAAATCAATTTATCTAAGCTATATTAGAGATGATGGTTCTCACTTTTGCCTGGCTGGGTCTGTAAATTATTGGTCTTCACTCTCAAGGCTTTTTTTGGTCTACATGCTTTTCTGCTTGTTGACTCTCACTTAATCTCAACAGGAGGGATGCTTTGCTAGACCCTCGCCTGCCCATTTATCTTTCCACTAAATGAAAATCCCCCCAGTTTTAGGCTTGGTTCCGTGCAGTTCTCACACTTTTGAAGATCTCTGTGTCCACAAGAAGCCCTCATTATCTTCCTTCAGATGAGACAAGTAAATTAGAACACATCTTAAGCTTGCTGGACTGCTGTTCACCACAAACATAAAAGGAGGTTCATGCAGCTCAAGTGCCATCTTTGAATTGTCATGGTTATGTTTATTCTTACCCAGTATTATATAACAAACATCTCACAGATATGACAGGTCCCAGCAAAACACTGTCTCTTCATCATCTTTGCAGATTTGTCCTCCAGATGGTACAAACCTTTCTGTATTTTCCCCCTGTATTTCTTTACAAAATGCATATAGAGGAAGATTCTTTTGTAAGCCTCTTGTTTTTAATGTGTATCGCTGCTGTCTGCACTGTTGTGACTGCCTCCACATTTGCTGCAAATAAATCTGGTCTCAATGGTACATTTACCCCCCTGTTTTGCCTTAATGCTGCTGAATTAGATGCATTTCTGTTTTTCACAGCTTGTTAACACTGCTTTTTTAACTTGCGTTTTTCAGCAACCCTGCACTTTTTTCCCCACCAAGCCTTATTTCTCTGATAGTAACATTGATATAACCAGGTGATGAAATGTATGGTAAATGATTTGGTCGTTCTGTTAACTGTTAAAATGTTTATTATTTAATTTCCTCACATTCCCCTGTAGCAGAGACACTGTTTCATTTCTTCTGTAACAGAATGATCACTTGTTCCACACAACAGTTACTTTATCACAAAGAAAAATGCTCCTTTCTTGTATGACAGTCCTACACTGATCACAGTAGCCTTCACATTCATCCAAGCCGTTTCTCGTCGCCTTCATATTTACTTTGGCACAGTTGGGAAGAATTTACAAGCACTCTGTGGGATAAATCTGTTCTTCCCCCTCCCCTAATTGCATCCAGGCAGTGCAAGTAAAGCTACTGTTCGTTGACGTGCATGCATTGTGTGCAGGAACACAGTGTGTTCAGAGGAACCGGGACAATGCAAACCATCAGCTGCCATCCAGCAGGTGGAGAGCTGTCAGAGAAGCTCCTGGCAGCCAAAGGAGGCGCACCCCAGCTCGTGGTGGTGCAGAAATCAGACACACCAGCTACAGCAGGAGGACACAAGGTGTTGCTTTTCGGGGAAGAGTGAGTCTCTATTACAGGCTGGCCACGCTCGGGATGCTCCAGTGCTTTCTTACTCCCTCTGTACTTTTATGGCAAACTGTCCATCAGGGGTAGGGTTAAACATTTGGTAGGTTAGACTGTTATGTTAACTGAATAACTGTCAGTGGAATATTTACATGAATAACAAATGATCCCCTAGAAGCTGATGCTCTTTGCATGGTCAACTTTCAAAAATCAATTTTTTGACAAGCAAAGGAGCAAGAGTGAGCATCACTCTCAAGATATTCACTACCCACACTAGTGGGCTAAAATACACCCTCAATATTTATAACAGAGTTGGCTTTCCAGCTCTGTAATAAACATTGGTCACCCATGGGAAATGATAATGAGTGAGTAAAGTTTTGCATGACCAGCAGGCCTAAAAAAAGGCAAAGAGCACAAAGTACCCACCATTTGCAGAGGACATAAAATGAATTTTAAACATGTATCCCTAGAGCAGAATGTCCAAACTCCTCTCATTATGCTGTATGCAATTGGTTTAATCTTCAGAAATGCTCACAACTGGGACCTTTGATGTGCTTGGTTCCATTGAAAATGAGGAGGGATGCTCAGCTGGAAAAAATTAATTAGAGTCCTTTATTAATGAGATAATCTGAGCCAAGATACCAGTATAACCACACTGCATATATGAGTTTGGGACACTTATAGAAAATTAATAATAATTTACTAAGTTTAGAGAAAAATTTTATTATGTGAAATCCTGCACATCCAGCTCCAATTTATTTTCCACCTTAACTCTTATAATTGACAGCTTAATTATTCTGCCCAACTGTATTGGAGTTGTAAAATAAAAACAAAACAGCTGCACATCTAATCAAACATTTTGCCAAAAATTCTTTAACTTTCAGAAGAAAGCTCAGGGTCATCTAATCGTACAAAGGTACCATAAACCTAAACAGCCTTCTCATCTTTTCACTTGAGCATTTCCCTCAGATGAGTGAATTAATAGTTCTTGTAATTACAGGGGCAGAACCTATAACAACAGATGTCTATATTCACTTGTCTAAAGCTCTAGAAATTTACAAAATTTTCTGTCTCATGAAGCTTATTTGCTACGAGTTCTGTAGATTGATTGTTCATTACACTAAGTATGATTACCCCTTCTTGACCCAAGTAGTGAGCAGTAATTGTGGGTCCTAAGGTGTTGGTGCTGACACTGAGAGGAAAGACACTGTTGAATATCAGTAATTTCTTTGATGTGATCCTGTCTGTTCCCTTATTGGCAGGAAACCTGAATATCTCCCCTTTCTGCTTTGTTGCTTCATTTTTTAATACTCTGCCTTCCCAGGGCCATACTCACCACTTTTTCTTCTGACTATGTCTCTGGCTGCCTCTTCTTTGTTTGTTTGTGTTATCATCTTTATGCTTCTTTCTCCCATCTAGGCATATACACTATCAAAAAAAAAAAAAATCACTACCCAACATCTCTACTTCCCTCTGAAACTTCTTGGGTCATGGGGTCAATATTGTCTCATTTTGCTTTGAGCCTGTGATTGGGTGATGCATCTTCTGCCTCAAGTTGCTGATTCTTCTGAGAAGCTTGGCTGCTTTTCATGGTCTAGCTGAACAGAGTGTGGTCTATCACCACACCCACTAACACAACCATATCAGTGCAGTTCTAGTAGCATTTTGCAGTGTTTTCAACTTCCAGAATATGTTTTCAACTTCCAAATCATGTTTTCATCCATATGTTAAATAGAAACGGCCTGCTTTCCTTTTTACCATCTACTCTTTTCCTTTCTGAAAGGTTGCTTACACTGTTTTTTCCTTTCCATATATGTGTCGCCTCATGATTTACAGAATCACAGAATATTCTGAATTGGAAGGGACCCACAAGGATCACCTGGTCCACCTCCTGGCCCTGCACACCACCATCCCCAAGAATCACACCATGTACCTGGAAGAACTGACCAAATGCTTCTTGAGTCTCTGCCAGGCTTCATACTGTTTAGACTTCTCTCTTTTAGTGACATCTCATTAGTGATTTTTGCCTATTTTACCTTTGTGACACTTTTAGGTATCTTTTTGAGAGGAGGAAAATTGAATGAACTTAACATTTCCACTTCTAATGAAGAGGATCTATGTTGTTCAATGCTCTGGACAACATTAGCTTTATCCATAGATATGACAAGGAACTCTATGCACAAATGAAGAAAAGAAGAAATATGGCATGGCTCACCTTTCTATAACACCTCTTATCTCAGCTTAAACTGAGAAAATTTGAAGTATTTCTGCTCATAAAACTGATGCAAATTGTATTTATATCTTGTCTACCCAAGTGTTTACATGTTAAAATATTGTCAGTTATCAACAATGACAGTGTATCTATTTCTCCTCTGGAGACAAAGCATGTTCATTAGCAGTGTTGTTAATGAGAAAATGCTCAATATACTATGCATCTCAAAAAAGTTGACACCAATCATCTAATACTGGTTTCCTTTTAAGGAGGGAAAAAGTGAGATTGAGGAATTCAGCTGAGATGTGGTACCCAATGGTTCCAGCTCCTGGTCTGTTAACTATATTTTTCTCACTAATCCAACAATTGTAAGGTACTTAGGGTTTACAAATGGAAACCCAAGAAGATTATTGCCTTTCAAGAAATGTTTAAAAAGAAGCTCCTCTTATTATAAACAATGTAATATCGAACCAAGAGTTGAAGATTCACATTCTCTAAACAGCAGACCTTGGTTTACCTCACGGAATGTTTTATGTCCTTCATATCCCACCTGTTCATGCACCAACTTTGCAGAGACATATTTTCCTGGCTCCATAGGGCAATGCTATTTTCATTCAACCTTCTACCATTCAGATTATGAAGATTAACACAGAGCGTGATCAGAATATTCATGATCCGTGCTGCGGGAAAGGCTGCAGCCCCCCACCCCTCCTTGCCTTGCTGCCCTGCCTGGCAGCTGGGTAGGGCTGGGCTGAATAGGGCAGAGTCAGAAAACAGTGATTTTGATCTGAGATATTACAAATAACCCGAGATTTGTGGTAAAATCTGTGGGTATTCAAAGAAAAGAAAACAACAGAAAGCCCATCAGCTGCGGCAGCAGCGACAGTGCAGCTGGGGCACACGCTGAGAACCTGCTGCTTTACATGACCCAGTGTTAATTTATTTAATTTGCACTGTAACACTTGGCATTTGCTGGCCATAATGCAAGCTGTTCATTTGCATTTGTGGACAGACAGTAGAGGTTATCAATCCCTTCTAGCAGAAATTAAACACAGAATTTCGGGCAATTTTAAAGCCCTGTCCTAAAATAAGCGCCAAGGAAAACAAGGTGTCCAGAGAGCACCACACGAGGTAACATAGAAGTGCAGAGTCAGTTCCAAAAGGCGCAGAAAATTCAGGTATCAGGGACCAAAGACACCCGTACTAGGACTCAAAATCTTAATTTCAATCTGACAATTTTTGTGAATCTGGAATGCTTAGATTACCCCGAATTTTCTCCTTCCACCCTACCCAAATTTTCCTGGGCAAGTGTCCTGGGCCGGACCGAAGTTCTGCCCTGACTCCACAGGTTCCCATTGCCTGTGTCAGACGGCTCTCCTGTCTCCCCCGGCGGTGAGCGGAGAGGATGCAAAATACACAAACCCCGCGCAGAGAGGGGAGACCGCGGAGCGGGAAGCGCCGAGCCGAGCCCCGGCTGCGCTCCGAGCCGTGCCGGCTGCCCGCACTCCCCGCTGCCCAACCTGTTGCCCTGGTGCCCAGCGTCACACGCCAAACGCAGAGGGACGGCCGGGGACAGGAGCGGGCGAGCGGGTGCAGCCCACGCGTGGCTCACGGAAGCGCTGCCCGCCCGTGACAAGCGCACGGAACGCAGCCCTGTGCCCCGCTCCCCGCCCGCACGGCCCCGCACACACACGCAGCAGCAGCCAGAGGCCGAGCTTTCCGTACAGACAAACTCCCGTCATGGGGAAAACCTTGCCGAAGCGGAGCTCCGGGTGGCCGGCGAGCGAGCTGCGGGGGTACGGGGCCGTCCCCGGCGGCGATTTCTGTCCCCTCGATACCTGTCCGTGCTCCCCGGCCCCGCGCCCGCACCCTCGCCCGCTGCCCCCACGTTTGCCCCGCAGAGCTGGTCCCCGCTCCGGCGGTCCCGGCGCTCCCCTCAGCGCTCCTCGGCAGCCTCGGCGGGCTGCGAGACGGAGCGGATTTTAAAGCGGGCTGCGTGCCTGCCTCCCCCCCCCCTCCGCCCCCTCCGCACGCAGGGAAAGCAAAGGAAAAAGTTGCGTTCTCCGGCCGCCCACGCCTCGCCGTCCGCCTCGCGGCGGCGGCAGGACGAGCCCGGCGGCGGCGGGGCCGGGGTCGGTACCTGTGCCGCCGATGCCCTGCCGGGCGCTCTCCAGCGGGAAGATGCCTGCGCACTTCTCCCGCTCCACCTGCCCGCCCAGGCACAGCTCCGAGATGATCTGCAGCGCCTTGTGGCAGAGGCTGCCCACGCCGTCCTCCGCCGGAAAACTCATCTTGTGCCCCGGCCGCCGCCGCTAGGCCATGGCCGGCCCGGGACGGCTCCGCGCCCGACCCGCGCTGCCTCCCGCGGGGAGCGGAGCGGGGCGGAGCTGCGGCGGCGGCGGGAGCGGCGCGAGTCAACCGAAGAAGTAGTGAAGGAGCGGGGGGAGGCAAAAAAAAAAAAAAGAAAAGAAAAAAAAAAAGAAGAAAAGGAGGGGTGGGGGGGGGGGAGGGGAAAAAAAAAAAAAAAAAGGAGGGGGGAAAAAAAATAAACATCCACTTAGCAACGCCTTTTGTGCGGCTCCGTGCTCCGGCAGGCGGCTCGGCCAATGGCAGCCCGGCGCGGGGGGCGGGGGGCCCTCGCATCCCCCGGGAAACTTTTCCTTCCCCCGCCCCGCAGCTCCGCTCGGGCGCGGTGCGGTGAGGGGAGGTGCCGTGCGGAGCGCTGTCCCCTCCCGGCCGCAGGACCCCCGGCCCCGCGGGGCAGCGGGAGCAGCGGGGCGCTCCGGGCGCGGCTCCTCGGCCGCTCATCGCGCCGCCAGCACGAAACGGAGCTGGCTCGCCACCGCTCCGCTCGTTCTTCCCCCTGCGTTTATGCCGAGGTGACCTCGGCGGGGGGATCTTCAGCGAGAGCTGCCGAGCAGCGGCCAGTAACTTCATCGACCGAAGCATCATCTCCGCTCCGCTTCTCCTCAGCGGAGGGAGCGGGACGGTTGACTTTGTCTATTTCTTTAACTTCTTTAGGAGTTAAAGGAACCTTACTGTTGTCTGGTCTGTTTCCTCAACAAATTCTGTAAAGTTAGGTTATTTTATAAATAAAAAAGTTGGAGGTATGGCGTGTGTTTGAACATAATATCTAAAAATCAGTGCAGCATATACCACCAGCAGTTGTTAAAGTTATTGGCTGTGGAGCTGAACAAGGCTTCATCTGCTTACTGAAATACTGACACAATTTTATGTCTGTGAGGGAAAATTCCTCTAGTTCGATGGCATACATATGTCTTGCAATGCTTCATTCTAGCTAGGCATAGCTGGAAGGATGTCTGCTAGCAGTTCACTTAGCAGCACTGCCTGTAGCCTGCTGCTTGGGTGTCTCGGTTTCATGGGCATGAGAAGTTAACTTCCGTGCTGCTGTGCTTTCTTTTCCCTCTGGATTTTGAAGATTTTATCTGTTACCTGTAAATGAATATCTCTAGCAAACTCTCAGGTTTAACAGTTGAAAACTTTATAACCATCCTTTGATAGCCGAATTACGGAATAATAAAATGAATTATTATTCCAGTTTAAATTCTGAAATTCTATACTTTATATAGCATAGGTACATGCTAAAACCACAAAAAGATACTTCTGAACCCCAGCCTTTTGGTGGACATGCATTTATACAGATGAATTCATACACATGTAGTTTTCAAATTCTTAGGAAAGTAAAGACTGAGTTGTACACAAACTGTAACATCAACAGTACACAAACTGTAACATCAGCACAAAATCTGTTCCACAGAGCTTTTTTCACAGATATAACACATATTTCAGAAATATCAGATGCTACTGAAGAAAGTGTTCTCCATTCAACACCTTTTCTGAGACTAGCATTGTCAAAACCCTGTGTTAATTCTGCAAAACGTTCTGTCAAATCTTAGAATGTTTAGACTGTAACTAGTCAGGGCACAGAACTGTGGACGTCTATTTGAGGGCTCTTTTCACCCTCATAGGGACCTAAATCTGTATAATTATTAAAATAGTCTTGTGAGCAATAAAAAAATTGTGTAGATATTTTCATTACAGTGAAGGCAACTGCTGCCTACTTCCAAACTTCAAAATATGAATGTATTTACTGTCTGTGTGACATTTACAGTCCTGTTCCCAAAATCCTGTTATGCATCACCAACTAATAATTAAGCAGTCTGTTTAACTTTGAGACATACCCAGAACTCTAGCAAAAGCTAAGAGGACATATATATACGTAGAAAAGGTCTCAATCAGAAACTGGTTTTAATGAGAGCAAGGACTGCAATTAAAGGCTGAGACCTGAGCTTCTCCACTTCTGAACTTTTCTACAGACTGTGCCCATGGATGTATCACACAGTCCATGAGTGAAATCTGTCTCTGAAGTGAATGGCAGCTTTGCCACTGATTATAATAAAGTTCCACACATAGACCAGTTTGCTATCCCTCTTGTTTATTTATGTAGTGAGACTTTGGTGCATTTCTTTATTGCTTATTTTTGCACACAAGAACTTAATTTTGGTGGAAGTCACACCACCTTGGTGTTTTTGATGTTATTGATATATACATAGATGCAGAAAAGCACAAATGAGTGCATTATATAGTAATTAAAAAAACAAAAAACAAAAACAAATGCCTCTGCTTTTGAAGATTTTCAGGCAAGTATCTGGAAGTGGATATCCAAGTAATTTCTCTTAGATGTCCTAAATATTTTTTTAAAAATTGCTTTTAGGTATAAAGCAAACACCAGCCACACTAACTGGTACTACTGTAGATTTATCAGAGGCATTTAAAGTATCTAAATCCTGTTCTTCAGTAAGTAGTAGGATATCATCTTAAAGTAAGAAGTAAAATAGTTTTTCTCAGTCTAAGAACTATGACATTAGTTTCACTTGGAGATTAATGATTCTTCTGGTGAGATATGCTGACTAACCTGTCCTAAACCAGTTCCAGAAACAACTTTTATTGTTGGAGTCAAGTTATCAATGAAGAAGATGCTTCACTTTTCTACTGAGGATTTTAGTCTTAAATGTAAATTCAGATTACCAATCACGGCATTTTTCTCCAATATGTTCTTTCAGTGAAAAACTACTTCTTCTGCATGTGGAAGGACATAACAGCTTGTTTTCGAGCTACAACTCCCACTGCTTCGATTTTCAATAGCCTGGCAATATTTAAATTAATATGCAGCTGCGCTGTGTGGCCTGGTATCCAAAAAGACCATTAATTTTCACTTTGGGAGTGGTCTCACACAGTGTGTTAGGACACAGTCACCTCTTGCCTCACAGGTTCCAGTCGGTGCCATCAGACCAGACCAACTCTTGCTGTGCTGACTGCTGGTCATCACCAGGTTCATGCTGGTTTGACAGCTCCCTGTTGACTAAGGGAGAAAATTTCTCTTTTTTCAAATTAATTGCATGTGTTCACATCTTCATGTTGTCCACGAAGTATCCAACCAGAAGTAAGGGCACTATGCTCTGGGCAGGAAAAACTTGGCAAAAATGCTCGGTTTTGTAAGAAGTGTCCTTCAATGAGGACAGTGTTGGGGTTTTTGAAGTTCAGGCCATATAGGTAGCCTATATATAAAGGCAGATAAAAGTTTTGGCCTTGGTCTTGTGATTTGGTATCCAATAAGGATGCCAAAAAAAAAGAAAAAAAAAAAAAAAAAAAAAAAGAAAGAAAAAAAAAAAGAAAAAAAAAAAAGCCTTGGGGCTGAGGAAAAGAGATTTTTACATTCAGCTTTTAAGAAACTATGAGTAAAAGAAAAGATCGTAACCATAGGTTACACTCACAGTTTGCCTTTGCAAGAGTAACAAATACATTTTTTTTGCCTGAGAATATCTCTGTAAATTCCTCGTAAACTGCAAAATGAACTCTGAAACATTAAAGATTGCTTTACTCTATCTACATATTTTTAACCCTCTACTTTTAAGTAAGAAGTGAAGGAAAAAAAAGAGGGCATACAGCAGTCCAGGAGCCAGTCAAAGCCGAATGTTCCTAATCTGCAAATTAGAAAGTCTGCCATGAGCACGTGTGAACAGGGGCTCTACCTTGGTTTAAGCAGTAAAAATAAAATAATAATAATAAAAAATGGTGTTTTTTTCCTACTATTCTTATATTTTTTTTATTCTTGCTTCCACACTTTCGTAATACCTGATACTACAGAGTCCTCCTCTGCTTTTTCCAAATTCTAATTCACTGTGAATAAAACTCAGAATCCTAAAGAAAGCTCCCCATATTTTGTCCAAACAGATGCTTCTTCAATTTTCAGAAATTCTGAGCAACTGTTACTTTATTTTTTTTCCACTTGATTTGGTGCAGTTGGTACTTAAGACTACAAATCTGAGCAAAGACAGTCCTTCAGGACCTGTACAAACAGATGAAGCCACTTCTTAGAGCCAGCAGCTAACAATGTTGGCAGTTTTGTGAAAATATTTTTTAAAAGATGCATGGCATGGAATAATTTATGAAGATTTAAGATAAGTCCTGCAGAATAATTGGTTAGGGACAGAGGACAAAGTGATTACTACTATATTTTATTTCAGATCGTGCTTTGTAAGCGATACATGGCATTGACAGATTTTTGGTGTCTTGGAGCCCTGCATGCACTGTAAGTTTTTTGCTTTTTAGCAACTAGCAAGTAATTACATAAAATAATTTTTTTTCACTGAAAAATCCTAAGCATGGGGTATTGTGGTTTTTATGGCTGTTTGAGCAGGAGGAGCAGCAGAGCAATCAACTGGGAAGCCTGCAGATCCCTTGAGCTCATCCTGGCTGATGGGGAGAATGGATATATCTGGTCAGAACTTGGTGTGTCCAGTGGACAGACTCTTAGAGATAAGAAAGGCAGATTAAAGACAGTTTCCTCCCTTGATAGTTTTGCCCTATATATTTTTTTTTTTCTTTACTAGATGAAGTATTTTGTGGTCAAATCAACCTTTTATATCCACCATTTCTCAGTTGAAGGGCTTTCTTCTCAACTCACTGTGGTTGTATCCACACAGTCTCTCATTTTTATAATTGTCACCTAATTTTTGAAGTAGAAGAAAAGCAAGGTCACTGAGAAGCAGCATGTTTGAGCATGTATGTGTGATGTGATGCCTTGAAAGGACATATTCTATTGAATCAGAACATGTTAGCAATGTCTGTTGCCATTTTTCTTCCCATTGTGTTCCCTTCCTTCTCTTAGGTGCACTTACTGAGGAATGAGGTTGTGACTGGCATTAGCAAGCTTTCTTCAGCTTCAGGACAAGGTATCACACTGAGATAATTTCATGATTTGCAAAGTTGGTCAGTTTGAAGAACACATAGAATAATAGAAAAAATATTTTTCTTGTCTCAGCATACTTTTCAGTTATTTCCTGAAAGCCAACTTTCTTAACATTCTCTCTGGTAATACAAACCAAACCTAAGTTTTGGTGAAATAAGGTATTTTTTGCTACTAGAATTGTTCAATGCAGGCAGGTTTTGCTGATTAATTTGAGCTATTCCTTTGCACCTGATGAATTTTTGTCTCTATGTGCCTTCTAGTGAGATGGCTGTGAGCATGCTCCTTAATGATTTTCAAGCTCTATTATCAACCTAAACACAGACACAAGGAGTTTGTTTGGTGAATATAATTTTTGTTCTGGTTTTGTTCCTCTGTACTTGATTTCCACAGTAGAATGCTTCCTATAACAGCTCCAAATTTATTCTGCTTAAAAAATATTTAATTAAAAATCCTGATAATTTAAGGGTATTGTGGCCCATTTGGTTGTATCCTGCTCTCACAGCAACATTTAGTGAATGTATGATTAGGTCCTAATGGAACAGCACAAAACACACTGAAATCATTTGTGGTAGTGCAGATACGGCAAAACATTTGCTTTGAAGGGCAACACTTTTGCTGCAATACATTTAATTCATATCCTAAGGTAATTAGAATAAAATAGATCAACTATTATGAAATACCTACACTATCAAGTGTAGATATGTACACGTAGATAATAACATTATTACATCTATATAAATCATTAAGTTCCACATAAAAGAAACAAATAAGTACTACTCAGCATTGTCAAAAGAGTAAAGCTCCACGCTTTTGGAAGATAGCAACTCTGCCTCGACATTCATTCATGATAAATGACCCTCATTTCAGCCTTTGTTGAGCGTAGGAGACCTTTATCCTGTGACATTGTTCTATTCCACTGCCATTATTTCTTAATTAGCTCTGTCATCACTAGTTTGGAGGTTGGTATATGTTACTGGCCAAATTCAGCTTTGACTTAAGTGGGTACAGTGTCATTTACTCACAATAGAAATTATGTTCGTTTGTGTCAGGACTGTGCTTAATTCTCAGCTCTAAACCAGTGGCTCATGGTTCAGTTTCCTTGTTCACAACAAGTGCTGGAAAATAAATGCAGAAAACTTACTTTTAGAATGAGGAGATGACACTCACACATCTGTGGATGAGTGTCACCCTGCTCCCTTCCTCCAGTCCTTGTCACCTCTCCCACATTCTGCTGGGGGACAGGCAGAGCTGCTGACTGGTATCTGACTCGTCCTGCAAGCTGGGTCTGCTACTCACACAGAGAGAGGTGTTCTTGGGAGGTCTGACAGTGGCAGCGAGAACAAAGTACTCCTTGACCATCCTCATCCAGAGCAGTCCCCTTGGGTAATTTAGAACTCATCAGATTCTCCCTGCTGTGCCTTTTGCCCTTATAACTTCTGCTGCATAATATTTTTGCTAGGTCATGGAACCTTAGCAATGTGGCCAGTCATAAAGTGATATCTCGTTCTGGTTCTCAGAGAGCTGGTTTCCCACCTGGATCATGGTAAATGAATTCTGTTAGGTTTAAAATGATTTCCATCCTCTAATTTTTTTTTTTTTTTTTTTTTTTTTTTTTTTTTTTTTTTTTTTTTTTTTTCCCCAGTGAGAGAAAGGAACTAATTCCTGGTAATTCTAATTAACAGAAGTCTGATTTTGTATAATCATTCATTTCAGGGATTTCTTCCTAGCCCTGAATTGCTGGTCTCACTTTTGCTTGAATACAGGGAAATAAGTCAGATACAATACCCAAAGACAATGTATTAGTAGCATGCAGAGAACCATTTATGGAGACTTCCATCAGCAGAGTGTGGTTGCTACTGACTGGAGTCTTTAGAAGGGGTGGGGGCTGGCAGAGTGTAAAGCTTCCCAGAAGAGATAGGAAGGAGCACACAGGGCCATGGCATCAGGTTTTTTTTCCTGCACAGGCTGACAAAAAGGGCAAGTCCGCCACACTGGCCAAAGTGTGCTGCAAATTTCTGCCCTCAGCCTAGAGGAAGCGAGATTTCCTGGTGGAGAGCCACAACAACTGTGGCTTTGTAAATGGCACAAATAAATGGTAGAAATGCTGGTGCCTTCCACCCCACCTTGAAGTCTGGTTACCCATATTGAGTTAACAATCATATCACAAAGTACAATATTTACAAATTTCTTGATCTGCTGTGTGACTGGGGAGATTGACAGCAGCAGAACCTGCCTAAAGGTCACAGCAACTAATAACTGTGAAGGCTGTATTAGGGCTATTTTATTTAAAGCACAATTTGTTTTTTAATGTTTATCGAAAGAAAATATTTTTCAGCTCTTTTGAATATGATGTCAGATTGCCCCACCACATTGAGAAGAGTCCTGGGATGCATATGTGGATGTTGGAATGGATAAGGATATAGGGAAGTATACCCACAGGAAAAACCCAAACATGCAAAAATCATGTCTCAAATGTAGCTGAATGAATGAATGTTTTCATCAAGATTTCATATCATGGGTCTCTAACTTGTCGTAAAATCATGGTGTATATATACGAACAGTATTTTAATAAATAAATTCTGGTGTGGCACAAAGGGAAAGGGGTGGAAGCAGTTTCAATCATTCTTGGTAGGACATCCGAGTCTCTAGAACCTGTGATTCACTGACTTTCACGGTCAGTGGTATCTGATCTCTGTGTCCTTACAGGGACGTGTGGTAGTGTTATTTAAGTCCAGAAATAACTATCTGAGAAGGAACATGATAGCACTGTAGTGGATACTTTGCCATTTAAAAAGAAAATCTATACCTGCAAAACAGCATTGCTACATTTGGTCTTCAGAATTAGTTCGCACAAGTGCTTTTTCTATTAAAAGTGTTTTTCCTGAATGGTTTACAATGTAAATAGTCAAAGGCAGCAAATATAATGATAAAATATAATAATGATGCTTTGAATCAGTCATATATTACCTGACTGAGAGCAAAGTTCTCAAGTACTGAGCGCAAATTCTCAAGTACTGCAATTACAGCATCTTCGATTTACTGTAAAATTCAGAAATCAAGACACACTTTTAGGGGAAAATCACTGCCAAATAACTGTGAACATGGAGCATTTCATATTCCTAACTGTGAGTGATGCATTTAGGGAGAAATCTTGGAGACGAACTTTAAAAATGCAGGTTTTAAAGCAAAAGTGGGAAAACCAGGATAAAAGCAAGCTTTTTTTTTTGTAAACTTAAAAGCTTTTGCATAAATTCTGAGTCAGGCACTGTAGACAGCAGTCTCTTCTGCTCAAAAACGATAAGTATATGGCTGCACTCTTCTCCATATCAAATTGCCATTTGATTTAATGGAAAGAAACTCACAAGCTGCTTGTAGGTCTAGCTGTGAGACTGGTACTACGTTTTGATGAAGATTTGATATTTTGCTCTATTTCAGAGCAGCTTAAAGGTTTTTTTTAATATATTCACTAATAGATAATGAATCCATCATGCCTGTCCATCAGTTTAAAATCAGCTAGAAATCAGAGCTCTGCAGTACTGAAGGCCTTCGCCTATACAAGAAGAATGCAGAAGAATTTATTTGTCTTACCTGCATTTAGCTATCTACAGTGTAAATGTGTTATCTGTCACCTGTTCACAGCTCATGGACAGAAGTGGGTAACATACAGTGAATTATCTGAGCGCTCTTGCTTGTTACCTTAAGATGAGATAAATTCTTCTTTTAGCATACCTCTTCTCCATTGACTCTGGAGGGGTGGCCAGCTCAAACAGGAACATGAAGTGCACTGCAGGACAATAAATTCAAGTCTGAGATTTAGAATTTCAGTCTTCTAAGATAAAGACACCCATAGAAAGCATCAAGCTGTTGCAAAATTCTGTGAAACTATGGAAGTAAAGAGTTCTGGGGAAGGTGATTCCCCTTTCACTACCCTTCCAGTTCTCACACAGACTGATCTCATGGGAGGTGGCTTTTTGTTTTGTTTTGTTTGTTTGTTTTTTTCCACGATGAACATGATCTGTGGTGGAAGCCATAGTCCTAAATACTTTTGAAGTCTCCTTGTAGAACCTTCTCCTTCGTCTACTCATCTTCTGGGAAGCCAGAACCCTTCCAGTGATCTCCTACATGAGAATGACTCAGAAAATATCCATGGATCCAGCTGATATTGCTATGTGGTTATGTGGAATTACTTACAATGAATACAGGTGTGCCCTCTATAAAGCGGTAAATCTGTTCAAAAAAGGAACTCAAATAGACTGGACTGGAATGTCCTTAATAAAAGAATAAAGCAAATGTGTGTGTCTTCACAATTGCAAATGCACTTGTATATGTGTTATACAAATTCTGTATGAGGAACAAACCAAAATAAAAACTATATTTGTAGCAATTTTTCTACATCATCAACAAGATAACATTCTATACTTTCTAAATCTGAAGGTAAACTGAGCTCCCTTGAGAGAACAGTAAGGCTGGGAACTAGTGAACTAAACATTTTATATCAATATTTTTGATTGGCAGTGATGGTGAAAGTGATTTTTTGTGGAAGAAGGATCATGAGGATGTAATGGAGACTGATATTTAGGTGATACATTAAAAAAAATCTAGAAAAAGTTGCAGTGCACAATATTGATATGCTATTTGGTGAACAAATCTAAAGAAGATAGAGTCTGAAATAGAAAAAAGACTGATCTGATACAAGTTGTAGTCAGCTACTGGAGTGGTGAGAATTAACAAGAAGGTCTTCAGAGGAACTAAGGAAACATATTGGAGAAGATAAATCAAAGAAAATGTAGATAAACTGGGGAAATTAAAAAAAAATAAATGAATGTTTAAAGTTATGCCTTCTCTGACTAGCAAAAAAAATCCCCCCCAAATAAGTGAAATCTTTGCTTAAAAGGTAAGAGAGGAACTGAAAAAGAAAAGCAGGCTAGAACAGGAGGTGAGACTGACACCCAAATATTAATGAACTGTGCATTGTGTCCAGAGAGAGTTGGTGAAGGTGGCCAATAAAGTTCAGAAGCTCTGAGCTGTGATTCAGGAGCAGGTGACACATCATATTTATTCAGGTGACACATCATATTTATTACGGTGGGATGGAGAGAGCTCTATTGGCAGGGGATCTCTAGCTCATAAACATGAATTGGCAGTACCAGATAGCAATCCCCTACCCACATTTAGTAACCAATATGCTAAGGAACCACCATCCTTTGCTGGTTTTATCAACCAGAAAACTATATATATATTTTTTTTCTTTTCGTTACTTCAACCAAAAATCTGTATGTCCTTTGGCTGGGAGTAATCAAAGATGACTCAGTTTTTAAAAATATATATGTCAATATGCTATAAAAACCTAAAAAAAAAAAAAAAGTAATAATGCAGCACTTTAAAGTATGAGTTTTGTCTGATCTGTATTGAGTAAAGCCATGATGGTTCATAGTGGATGGGAAGCTTGTTGAACAGTAAGGATTCAATTAAAATTCAAAATGAACGTTTCATTTTAGCTGTTTAGAGAGACAGAGATTTGCATATTTATATACATGTATATGCATAAAATACATATATGCTTCTAAAGCTGGTTTCTTTGTGTCATATTTCAGCCACCTGCTGCTTTTGATTCCTCTAACTTATTATTGTCCTACAGTAGCAGAACAGTCCTGAAGTGGTCTGTGTAACTGATTAATATTATACAATACCTACTCAGGGCCAATCCAGAGCCACTTGAACTAATGAGCAGATTCTTTTTAAGTTCCAGGGGTTTTGGAGCAAACTCTCAAGAGATGCCTGTTACTCAACAAATGCATTGGATTTCTGCTGTTATATAATGTTAGATAATAATGAAAAAATATGTTCAAAGAGTCGGAAGCAGAAAGCACAAATACACCATATTTTAACATACATAGAAACACATTCCCATAATGCATTTATCTCGGAAGCAGTAAATTTTCTCTAAAACCTTTCATGTATCAATACCTATGTCTTTTAAGAATGTACAACTCACTACTGTTTTTTGTTAGCATTGTATCTTTGGGTACTAAATAATTAATCACTTCATCTTACTTTTCAGTAGAGGGCACTCAGAACAAATCGTAGATCAAAATAATGTATAAAAGACACTAAACATAATGCAAAGTATTCATTAAAAACTCTCCCGTGTCTCAAGCAAGGCTACTGTATATTTACATCTGTTTCATATGATAAGCAACTCTATGAAAAGATAAAACTTTTTAAAACTTGAGCTGTCTCTTGTACACCGTCTTACGTGTTTCACAGTGTGATGTAAGCAAGCTATTAAACTTTGAGAAAAAGCAGTTTGTTCCATTTAATGGATTAACTAGCCAGGGTCTAATAAAAAATTTAACAACTTTATAATGAACTAAGCCTGTCCGCTCCTTCTGGATATAATGAATAGTGTGTATAGGTCTTGGCAATAGACATCATTCCCTTTTTTGGTACAGCTAATTTAAAATATGCAAAGTTGAAAACATGTGGGTTTTGTTTCCAGCAGAAACGGATCTGTATAAGAGAAGAAAAGGGTCCTGATTCCCTTTATAAATAAGCTTTATATAACTTTTATACCAGTAAAACCCTAATGAATGTAGCCATCACACCATTATAAAAAGAGAAGTGGTGTGTAAATCTGGACAAAACAATTTGATTATGTTGACTTGCATAAAGAAAAATGCAGATTCATATGAACTTTATTTTACATACGATTCAAGAATATAATCAATTGTCACTTAGAAGACTTTTACAGGACCATGCAACAAGTCACAAGTAAATGTACCAAATTTAAGGCATGAAAATTTTGATATTTTTCTTTATTATATAAGAGCTCCAGTTTGTTAATAAATAGAAAGAAAAGCTATATTTCTTTTTTTTTCTTTTCTTCCCCCCCCCCCCCCCCAAAGTATCTAAACTTTGGTTATGTATCTGTAGTTTATAAAATGGATGCTTTTTGAGTTAATACTTAGTAACATGAGCCCACAACTTTTGTACACACACAAGTGTTCCATGAACATTTAGTTTCTGTTCACAAAGGACTTCTATGCTTACATGGAAATGTGTGTCTATCATCTATTATGTCTGGATTAAACTCAGAAAATGGAGCTGTGTTCATCTGCATCTTCACTGAAAGAAACATCAATCACAGACTTTTCCTTATTTCTTCCAAAGATAAATTTATACCTTTTTATACTTTTTTTTTTTTTTTTTTTTTTTTTTTAATCCTTGTGAAATGTTAAAACGGCTGTTTATCTATAAGCTATGTACACCAAGACAGCAAATTTTCTTATAGCCGTCCCAGTGGGTGATTCAAATTTGTTCTGCTGGAGGAAAAGGAAATTTCATCAGCACACTAATTCTTCACTGGGCATAACTCATTGAAAACTGGCCATGCTGAGGTTAATCTCCAGCACACTATTTTTGAGACCAAGGGATGAGGAGCACTGATATTTTGTGTGTCATTAGTATGGCACTCCCCCTGCTATGATAGTGATAAGTTTCTATTAAACTAGCACTGGTAATCATCCAGAACCAGGCACCAGTTTGGGACTAACCACTGTGTGTAAGCAGGAAAATTGCAAACTCATTTTATTTCTGAGCTAAATTGTTGCCAGGATGTGAGGCTGCTTCTGTAGAGGTGAAAAGCTAGAAAACTAATTTACCATACTGCTAACTCTAAAGGTTTAGCAAGTCCTGTCTCACTCTGTGACATAATTCAAGGCTTTTATTGTCTCAAAAATATAACCCTGGTGATTTAGGTATTGACTTTAAAGATCATCATAGAAGAAAGTTTATTATATTATCTCTCTTCCATGTCAGAAAAGTACATACTGTGAAATTAAAGTAACACATCATTTATCATAAAAGTAAGCTAGTCTGTGCTCTGGATTGATTTGGGGGTGTGGGAAATCTTTATCACAAAGTAATTTAAATGTGTTTCATAAAATTATGTGTTATGTTTGAAGTCTGTGACCCAAAAAAGAATGCATACACATGGTTATGCTCTTTGAAACAGCCATGTGTATATAGTATTTTATGTCAGTGTGCAAACACTTTAGACTTCTACAATAGCATCTAGGACTGTTTCAGAAATATAAATGCTGAATGGAAACACTGAGTGATTTTGTTCCACATCGCATGGACGTACCTTGCAGTGTAAATTCTGATAACAGCCCTGGACACACAAGACACACCTGCAGCCCTCATTGTGTTCCAGATCACATATGCAATTCCAGCTGTTCCCTTGTTCTGTGCTTTCCTTTGCTCTCGGAGTTAGGAATTGGATTCCTTTCTAAGGGAAAGAACCTTGAAGAAGAGATCCAGGATTGTGTCTAATATCTTCTATCCACTATTGATTATTCATCATTCATTCATTCATTCATTCATTCATTCATTCATTCATTCATTCATTCATTCATCAGGGGCCCACCTTGAACCTCATTAAAAATGTGACAAGGGCATTGGGCTCTCAGCAGCAGTGGTTTCATCCTGAACAACTCCTCTTTTGTGCTCTTCTACTGGTAACACAGTCTGGGCCAAAACAACCCAAAATCTATATTAGATATCTTAACAATTTTCATTAGTATTTCTTGATCCATAAATCATGAAGAGGCAGTTTATCATGAGCATTCAAAAGCTGAAATCTACGCTGTGTTGGTTGATTTAAAATGTGTATTCAGATCAGATGGGAAGCTTTGTATCCTGACTAACTGAGGATGGGAATGGAATATTTATGTTTATAAATTCAGTGTGTTTTCCACAAATATTCTCCAGTGGTCACTTAAACTTCAGTGTTTTATATATTTCTGCCAAAAGGATGTTTGCTGTAAAAGTCAAACGAAAATGTTCATGATTATAAGCATTGTGAGAGCAAATTAATCTTGTAAATGGTTTTACACTGTTTACTCAGGACTAATTTGGTCTGCATCTCTTTCAACAGCAGACAACATAGTTTTTGATTGTTTTAATACACATTTATAATGTTAAAATATTAATAACTACAAGGAACTTAATTATTTTCACTTGAAAAAGAAAATGTTAATGATGGCTGGAGGAATCATTGTTTTGCATAATAGCATCTATTGTAGCCACAATAAAATACCAAAAGGGAAGATTTTATCTATTTTTTTACTAACACAGAGCATTTTACATTACTGAAAACATGATTTTTCCAAATGTTTGTTCCAACTTAAATATATATATTATTGCCCTCATCCAAACACAGCTCTAAATGCTCTTATGCAGATTTTTATACCAAGATGCTATATCAGCTTAGGTAAATGAATAAAAATGGGAATGCATAAGAAACTCTTACTGCCAGCTACATTAAAAGAAGTTTCTGAATGTGCACAGGCTTTGATAGATGCCCCAACATCATATGGGCTTTTTAGATTTCCCAAAGAATTACAGAACTTGCAAAGAGCACTGATTATATGGTCAAATTTTATTTTATTCTTAATTCTTAAAAGAAGTATGTTGGTGAAAGAGAAAAAAATTTACTCTGCAAATTTTTTTACATGTTGCTGAGTCTCTGTGTAGGTACAGAAGATCATCAGCACAAACCCATCCGCAGAACTGCGGTCTTTGCACTGCTTTATCCAATCTGTATTCAGGAGATTTAGAGATTTAATAGCTCAGTTTTTATGGTAAGCATAAAGTAGAACAATCACCAAGCTATGGCAAATTAGCCATGTGTTGTTTGGCACCTTTTATTTCCCTGTGTTGAGATGAAACTTTTGTACCATCAACTTTGTGCTCACATTTACCTCAAGAAAATACATGCCGTAAGTTCTTGAGTAATAAATGAGCACGTTCATTATTCATATACATATTTTTTTAATCTCATCTTTTATAATTATATTTAGAGTTTGCCTTGAAAGAACACTTTAAGGAAGAAAGATTTTTATGACATTTTCACCCATCAAAAACATTAGATTTCAAATCAGATATGTCCAAATAAACATTTTATTTTAAATTTCATTTGACAGTTACATGGGAAATTTGTTGTCCCGTTTCCTAATTGCTAGAATAGAATTAGAATGACATAGGTCCTAGAAAAGCTTATGCTTTTTCCTGGTTCTGGAGAAGAGAGAGTGAATTCTATACTGAGAGGATGGTGAGGCACTGAAACAGGCTGCCTGGAGAGGTTTGGATGTCCCATTCCTGGGAGTGTTCACGGCCAGGCTGGATGGGGTTCTGAGTAACGGGGTCTAGTGGATGGTGTCCCTGCCCATGGCAGAGAGATTAGACCAGGTGACCTTTAAGGTCCCTTCCAACCAAAACCATTCTATGATTCAAAGGGTTTGAGCCTGCTGAGGGTGTTTATGCCTCCAGAGTAGCTATTAGACATTTCTAATCTTTGTTGTGTTTGAATTTTATTTTTCTATGGTGTAAGGTCATATGTCTTTCCTGCCACAGATCACTGCAAATATTTCAGCTGAAAAAAAACCCCAAACCCCACATTCTTTTGTACATATTCATATTAGCCTAATGATGCCAGCACAGGCATGATAAGGGTACAAAGGAATGCAGTCACAGCGCTGTCAAACTCTTTAATGCCAGCGTCCATCCAGCTCCTTATCTACTCTTGGAGGGCGGCCAGCATTTTGGAAAAAGTGCAAGAAATATGAAGAGTTCTTTGCACTTTCTTCAGAGAAAGACTGCAAGATCCCTCTCTGTTCATTAGCTTCTAACAACCTTCCTGATTTACAGGCAATCAATTGCATTAATAGCAGCCAAAAGACCACTCCCCTGAAACTGTCTCTCCTGATCTAGAGCTGGGATTTTTCAGACCAGTAGGTCCCTATCTCTAATTAAAAAAAAAAAAAAAAAAAAAAAATATATATATATATATATATATATATAAATTTTTAGACCTTGTTCTCCAGAAGCTCATATCTTAGGCTCAGATTCAGAATCTATAACATACATGTGTTTTTACATATCTCCTAAACAAAACTTTAAATCACAACACCAAAGCAATGTGATCCAGCCTTTTCCAGGTGCAGAGCAAGGTCACCCTGCTCCTGTGTGCTCACAGCCTGGCCCCTTTGTTTCCCAGTCTGGTGGCACAGTGCAAACCCACCCTCAGTGCTGATGCTAAACAATGCAAGAATATGAATCATGGCCCGCCCCCTGCCATTTTTGCTGGGGGCCTAGAAAGCAGTAACTTAAAGAGAAGAGACTGAATGAAATATTTAGGCATTGTCATGCCTCAAACTAGTGCAGCAAGTTCTTCCAAAGCTCTCCCATCCTTTCTGCTGCTAAGAATTGTAGTTATTCCTGCTACTTGCTCTGGGTTGATGAGGCAACAAGATTATTATGCGCACAGGCAAGACAGAATGAGATTTTTCCTTTTACAGGAAATAGCAAGATTCTTTACATGAGTTCCAGAATTCATTATTCTATTTGATACAGGAACAAAGTACTATGCTTAAAAGAATGGGAAATGAAATGTGCCCTTCGAGGTGAGGTTCTTGTTATTCCTAATGACCAGGTGGATGCCACCCTGATCAGGCTGCAGAAAAGAAGAGAGAAGGATGGTGTGCGCCTGCATGGGCAGAACCATGTTATAGATGCAAGAGAACATTCTGAGCCAGGCAGTGCTGGTTGGAGGCTAATTTTTCCCAAAGTCGGGACAACAAAGTTTTCAAGACTTCTGCTCTTGAAACTTGTTTTTACTTTGTCTGGAGAATTTCAGCTCTATTAATATTGCATTCCTCCAATACTTTCAGAAGTGTGGACATGTACAGGAGTCTAGCATTTCTAGTTCAGAAATGTGAAGAAAGTAAAACTCTCTGAGGAATGCATCACTTAAAAGTTCAAATTTCTTTTACTTCCTGCTTTTTCACAGACAACCTTCATCACAAAAAGGAAAATTAAGATTTCCCTTACAATCATTTATAGGAATCATTAGTATAATTTAAATTGGAAATATTGTAGTTGATAGGTTTTTTCTTAGTGTGGAACTCAGGGGCATAAGCGAGGATTGTTGATCCTTCATTGTAGGTCAAGTCCCAAAATAATGAGAGTATTGGTGTACTGGGCCTTGCAGTGATCAGGATTCTTTGTAGATCTGTCTCCATTTGCAAAGTGTTATTGAGAAGGAGAGGACAATGAGTAAAAGCGATTGAACAGCTTTTGAGGACTTAACCTCCAGTTAAACCAATTTCTTCACTCTGGTGTGGCAAATTATTTCCTTGCCCATTTTTGGCACAATGAAGAAATCTTGTGAGGGATTTTGCAGCTGGCAAAAACACTAGAGGAGACTGGCTACGTGGTGTTTTCAGGAGCTCTCTGGCTACTTACCTTAACAGCAGTTTAGCAAAACAATCAAGCCAGGGATTATCGGTGGGTAGAAAACAGAACATTGTTACAATACTTCAGTTAGGGAACAGAGAGGAGTGTACTGAAGTGAATAAATCAGTTACAAATATGCAATACCAATCAAGCAAAGTAGGAAAAATCTAAGCCTGTCATCGCATTTTTGAAAGGTTATTGAGTGCACTAATGCCAGGACTGCAATTGGCTTTGAGACCAGCTCTGAGGAGCCCAGCAGGGACCTTGATAACTTCTGATTTGGGACTAGGACTGCCTATCCCCGGGCAGTGATATAAATCCTTGTACAAATTTTATACAAATGTACAAATTTTGCCCCAAACTTATGTCCATCCAAATGCAATGTCTGCTAAATTACACTACAAAATCCAACTATGAATCCATTAAATGGCATCAGCTTTCCATTGCTTATCTTCCACACCAGTATTTTGCTCCAGACTGAAGGAATGATTGTTCCATTCTGCAGGATTTCTGCAACAACTGTTTCTGGTTATGATGCATCACATTCTGTAGCTCCTTAAGTACAGATTTGGCAATGAGGAAATAGATGTGGCCATTTGAAGAGTGATGACCTGTTCTAGTGAAAATGAAGTTGCCAGACATACATACATACACTGGACATACATACACTGAACAAATGGGAGAAAATGAAGGTCAAACTTGGATATTTCTCTCCTGTGTCTTGAGCTGTCACTGAGACATGCAAAGCAGTCACACGGAGAGAGAGGTTTCGTAAGGCAGAGGTTCCTCCGTTCCGACTCAAAGCTGAGACTGGGTGGAGAGAGAGCCTCTTTGTTTATTTCTTATTTTTTATACATTTGTGGGTCAGGCCAAAGATTGGCTTTTTGGGGTTTTCACCCTTCAGCCTCAGTGGCCAGACCAACCAGTTACAATTGTCTTCAGGTTAGAAATATGCAAAGGACAGAGAATGAAAAACAAAGGATTTGTTTATATTACATATGTGGGGAAAAGGTAGAACTGCTTCTAATATTGCACCATAGCTAAAGATCTGACTCCATTTTATGAAAATTCAAAAGGCTTTAAAAAACTCAGAAAAAACAGGGTAACACTGAGCAGAAGGAGTGGAGCAGGTAGTGGGCAGCTAGTACCCAGTCAGGGTCAACCCATAACACCATGCTATGTATCAGCTTGCTTGTGCCCAGCAGTGGGAAAAGAACATGGTGGCAGATTGAGAGCTTCAATAGGAAGTGTCTGGAAACATTAGAAAAAGCAGAAACCAAAAATGGATTTAACCTACTTATATAATTTCTCTATGAGGACCCAGTATGGCTGCATTCTTTTTCAGACATTTTGGCAACTGCAGGATACAATTGTGTATCTGGGATAAATCCTTTAAACTGGAAATCTAAAGTAATTATGCTCAGTCTATGCATGAGGACAGGGAAAAGATGAGTTGGGAACTTTTCTGCATCTATGGCTTTCTACAAGGGATGAGTGGTCAGTACAGATTTGCCCAAAATCCCAAGTGCAGGTATTATATAATCTTTTGTATGAAATCACTTGATTTGAAGTTGCTGTGATGTTGCTGATGAGAAGATTATACATAAATGGTAATTCATAATGTCTGTCACAATCAATTGAAACAAAAAATATTCTCTTTGTTGCTATAGATTCTATAAAATGATTAACAAAATGACAGTTTTTAAAAATGTTCCTGTTAGATTTGTAATGAAAGAACTTCAGTGTAATCTGTATTTTGTACAGGAAAGAATAGAATATAATGTATTATCAGAGATGGGAAAAGACAGTCCCAAGAGCTTGTGTAGGGCATTAAACACAAGAATTAAATGAATTTTGGATGGTGCTAAGCCTTCCTAACAGTCCAGAACAGGCATAACATGTCAGACTGACTTTTAATAAATAAGTGATTCTTCTATTTAATTTCTTCAAAGATGAAAAATTCTAAATATTAAAATATAGATTTTATAAATGAGCAAATTATTTTCATTGAATTAAAAAGAGTACTTGTTAAACATTTCAGAAAAAATAGTGAAGACGCAAAGTCTGAACGCAAAACCCACAGAGCATTGTTAGGTGGTCGGGGACCTGATCTTTGACTTCACTGTGAATGATTGTGGTGAAACAAAGAACCTGGAATGTCAGGATAACTAATCATTTGAAGATTTCCCAGAAGATACCTAAATGCTGGAGATTTAAAAGTTCATCGCAGCAAGGTGAACTTTGTGGCAGAAAAATTGCTCACACTGAGACAATCTGCAGGATCCAAAGGAGTGTCCTTACCTTCCGCACTGTCTGCAAGCAAGAGTAGTCAAATATTTCTGGCAGCAAGGAAGGCACATTAACCATATTAACCTCTGAAGTGCAGCCCAGCAAGCAAGGGCACTTCCTCAGGGTCTTGATTGGCTTTGAGAGCCTCCCACAGGGATCCAAAGGGATTCTCTGGCAGGTTTGTGACTTAGTAACTGTCTTTTCAGTCAATGCTGAATGACACAGAAGGTCAGGATCATCACCTAGATTGGAAACCTGGTTACCAATCTAACCAGTACAGGAAGAGCGGCACTTTGCACACTTTATTTTATGTGTCTACACTAAAAACTCTTCCCCTGACTGTTACAAGCTGAAGAAAGAAGGCATCTTTAGGTTACCAATTGCTCTTTTGTGATTTCTTTTCCTGAGAACCACAGGCAGCCGTGTAGAGTTTTATTTACTAAGTGCCACACTTACCAGAAGAGCTCCCATCGACCTGCTACTGCTTTTTATGTACAGTGGTGCCTAGGTGGTGGCTCAAAATTCAGACAATACACAATGGGTTAAATGTGGGTGGAAGTATAGGCTACAAAAGATTACTAAAACAGAGTTAAATTTTCAATTTAGAAATTAATATTTTCAAAACTATATTTAAGTTCATTCATGTGTTTCCTGACCTTCAGAGTCTGCCTGCTTCACTATACCTGTTCAGTACCAAGCCCAAGTTTGGTAGGACAGGGATTTGTTTATTTTTTAGCTCCTTTTGTTCACAGAGGACTTTGATTTCACTTTTTTTTTGGTTGTTGTTGTTGTTTGTTTTGTTTTGTTTTGTTTTGTTTTGTTTTCATTTGAAGTGATGATGTTTTCAGTGTGTGGTGGTCTTTCTTTGTGTGCTGGGCAGTTCAGCACTTTAAAATTTTTTTTTGTTAAAGGTTGTTTTCATTTTGTTTTGTTTCTGGATCAGTTACCCACTTACTTATCTTTTCTTCAAGAAGGTCTACAGGTCTTTGTAGTTTGCTGCGTGTTCATGAGGATGCAACACTGAATTTTCTGTTTGGTTACCTTCGCTATACTTGGTCAGAATTTTATTTTGTGTCTTTATAAATTTGAAATGTTTCCTTTGACACAATATTGAGTGAGATTAGAATTTGGGAAACTGCATCTTCCATGATTAGGATTTAGAGCCATTTGAACAAACGAGAGGAATAAAGAAGCAATCACGTCTTTAATAATAAATAGGCTTGATCACAGTGAGGACTATTCCATTAAGGAACTCCACAGAAATCATAAACATAGAGTAGCCAAGGAAAAAATAAAAACTTGGACCATGTCCTGGGTAGGTATGAAGAGTGGTCCTTGCACCTCTTTCCAGTATGAGTGGTTATTAATAATTAATTGTGGGGGTTTTTTAGATTTCTGGATTCCCTATTGAATAGTTAAGGCCATGAATGAGCTAAGGCTCAGTCAATTTGATTCAGTGCACATCTTCCATTAAGATCATGTAAGTGTAAAAGTTTAACTCTTGTCTCATAGGAAATCTCTGATTTCTCCCCTTCTGTTATGAATATGGACGTGTTCACATGCACTTGCACTACCATGCTGAAGAGTGCAGCTTCACAGGCAACAACTGTTCCAACTGAAGGAGCTGTCAGCATTTTCCTTTTCATTTCTGTCTTCTCCATTACAAGCTCAGAAACATCACACCGAATTTCTAAACAGACTGAACAAAGCACAGCATTCAGAAATTTGGTGACAGATTTGTTTGGCACAACCAAAGAGTGAGACTATTCTGGAGGGTGAATGCTCTGAAAACTGTTGAGTTAGACTTTCGATTTGTGTTCCGTATTCAGTCCTGGCACATTAATGAGGAACACCTTGTGTGCTGTTTTGCTAGCCCAGTGGAAAACAATTTTTAGATCTCATCAATGATAGAATCTAAATGAAGTTTGGGGTTTGACTAGATTCCTCTAGCTACTCTGCTACAAACCACGTCTGCAATCCTATGTTGAGCATTGGGTATTCAAGGTTATGATTCAGCAGGTTCAGCAAATAGTGTGCAATCTGAGAAATAACTGGCATTTTAGACGTAAAGGCAGGAAAACTTCACTCCTCCAATCTTCTTGCCTTTTATCCACTGAATGCCATTTTAGAGACATAAGTGCTTTTCAGAACGTAAGCAGACAGAAGTTTAAATAAGGTGAAATTTTTCATCTTTCCCCTAAAATCCTAGCAACTTTTTATATTGCTAGAAGTACAAAGAAGATCCTTATTATTCCCCTGACAGGTAATTTTCATGCAGAGAAATAGAAATTATGAGTTTGAAGTAATGCTGATTTATCTTGTTTTTCTGTTGGAGAATTTTCCTCCTATTAAAATAGGCTAAGAATTCAACATTCCATATACACAAAACATCAAGACCTGGAGAAGTCAAGGTCATGAGCAGAGAAGAAGGTCCCATTCAAACTGCAACCCACCTCCACTTCTTTATTTATTTGATATCTTTTGTGGTGGCTGCAGTAACACTATTCCTAAAGGCCACTACTGTTGCTAGAGGACAATGAGAAAATGATACTTATACACTCTCTGACTTCAAGAAGAAGGCTGAAGAACTTTTTATTATTTACAAAGACCTTGCTTATATAGGTTTTGAACGATGACCAGGGATTGGAGAACAAGTTTACCACCTCTCCGTCCCACTGGCCAGGCTAGAAGTCAATCAGTTGACTCTCATCAGAAAGGAATGTGAAAAACATGATTGTTTATAATACAGACCATAAGAGTTCAGCTACAGAGCTGTAAACATCTTACAAAAGCAACAACTACAAAGATGGGGAGGGAAAAATGGGACTGATGTTCCTCTCTACTACACAGAAAAGATTAGGGGATCTCTAAAGCAATGAACTCCCTAAAATGCTTAGGAAATTCTTTCCATTTGCTCAGCCAGGTGGAGCTTCAGCTCCTCCTGAGGATGTGGGTGCTTCAGGAGTTTATATCAGGCCAAGCTGGCTGTTCTTTCCTTAGCTTCATCAGTGGGTTGGGACACTGCATCAACCTACGTCTCCTCATGGTGACCCTGTGTGTTTTTATTGCCTTAAATAAAACAAAATATTTAGATACTATTCATATAATGTTTGATCTGCAGAAATTGTTCTTTGACAAAACGACATTTAAGATCAGTGTGTGGGCTGCAGTTACATCTGAGTAATCATTTGTGTTTTCACATTTACACTAATTTTTCACGAGCTTCTTTTTCAATTGCAAATGTCAGACTGTCATGTGGAATACTATAGATATGTGTGTTAGGATTCTATCAAATATAAAGAAAATAATAATTGTGTAATGTTGCTATTTAAATTGTGCTTTTCAAGTAATTGTGCTTGAAGTAGAAGCAATGTGTTACACTTAGCTTCAATATACAGTTAGCCAATATTGAAATTCCTTAGAACACATACTTCTCTAAATTTACACAGAGTGAGTAAGTAATTTCTCAACAGGCATGCTAAATAAATTAAGCACTCAAGGAATATTTTAAAATTCTTAAGACCTTTCCTGAAAATGCTTTTGAGGAAAACATGTTTTGCAAAACTCTTATCTTATAGTTACACTTTAGACATTCCTGTAAATAAAATTCCAGTTACATAACTGTGGAAAGACAAGAAATACTTCACAGGCAGACACATCAGCAACTGAGGCAAAGGAACCCTTTAGAGCTGTTGAAGATCTGGCCTTGGCATTGACTACATTCACTAT
Organism: Hirundo rustica; assembly: GCF_015227805.2. Lineage (NCBI taxonomy): Eukaryota > Metazoa > Chordata > Aves > Passeriformes > Hirundinidae > Hirundo > Hirundo rustica. The sequence goes on along the minus strand of NC_053453.1, from coordinate 65,966,375 downwards.
AAAGGCTGATTTAACCTAACTGGAAAAGTGAACCTGAGAACAAACAGAATATAAACCGCTGCTCTCAGTCTCACAGGTTATCTAAAGGCATATATTACCTTCCCTAACATCTATGAGAAACTGGAATATTGTGTTTACTGCTTTCTGTAGGGAAAGCAGCTGCCCTTGATTTCTAGAATAGCTTAAATACTTTTGTGCTTTCAAAAACTGTAACAATTTAATTCACTCAAAAAAAAAAAAAAAAGGAATGCTCCTAAAATTGCCATAATTTTATAGTTAGGTGTTCTGCTCTTTCCATGAGTGTGCACATGCACAAGTTCCAGAGAATTACTTGCAGGCTACAAAATACTAAAAACTGTGTCTTTCTAAGCAGTCATTTTTCCTACTGTCTTGCCATCAGTTTTCTGGAGGCAATGTAGGCTCATTAAACCACAGAGAATGAAACAAGTAAATAAATAAGTAAAAGTGTAATACAGCAACAACTCCTTTGACAGCAACCCTACAGGTACAGTGCCAAAACCCAAATGGAATCAATCATTAATTACAAGTTTTGTTGGACTTAATGGAATCTGGAAACAATCTAAAGTGCACAGGGCATGGTAAGTAGTGATGAATGTCAGGATAATGGTAAAAATTTAGCTTTCAGACATCTCTACTGCACATTAACTCTGATTTGTCTTTAGATCAAACAAAGAGGACAATTTCAGGGACTACAGGACATGCCAAACTCATACAAATCAATATACTGCCTACTGAGCTATTGGAGCATTGCTGATATAGATAAAGGGCAGATTTACTCCTGCATTATCTGTGTATCCTTAAGAGCAAAGTTTTGCCAGAAAAAGCTGAAGCTAGAACTTTCTTAAAACACACAAAGTGCATATAAATTGGTGGAGCAGGATGTGAGGCTAGAATCATTCAAAGTGCTCACAGAGCTGAAAGCTGTTCTGAAGGAAGATCTTGCAGGCTGTATTGATGTACATTTCATTTCTGAGTAGAGATTAATATCACTGCATATATCTCATAAAGCCGTAAATTATTTTTATTTCTGACTGTATTAAAAAAAAATCAACTGTCACTTTTCTAGTATAAATCCCTTTGACATGGTAATGGGAAGAATTGCTTGAATTAATGGTCTTTTGTATCAGAAGGTGAGGCAAGATAAGGATACATACAAATTACTAGTTGCTGGTATGCAGAATGGTGTCGTAAACAGTATTTTTAAAGGCATAACCAGAGCATCATAGATTCATTTTTAGACTGACATATGCATCATGGTTTGTAATAGCTTCAAATACACTTCCTTTTAACCCAAAATTGAATTTTTCTCCCTCATAAATTGCTATCAAACTCCTACGTAAATTAAGTAGAGAATGGAATCAGTATTGCACAATCATGGAATTACAGAATGGTTTGGGCTGGAAGAGACCTTTAAAGGCCACCTAATCCAGCCTCTGCCATGATCAGGGACATTTTCATCTGGATTGGGCTGCTCAGAGCCCTGTCTAACCTGACTCTGTATATCAAGGACTTCTTTTATTCAGATCCTCACTGTCTCAGATGTGCTGGTAGAGGAATGCTCATCCACTTGTGGGATTTTACATTTCTAGGGGAAATAATGCCTTTTCAGCGCTATACGTTCTCATATAACGAGAGAAAGAATGAGATTGGGAAAGAAAGAGAGGCAGTTTAATCTTTTACAATGAAGTCCTTGGTGTAATCACTTGGGGAAATATTAGTTTAAGCCAGGGGTGTTGAGGGGGTGTGTTATGCAAGAATCCTCATGTGTTATTCTCCCATTTCTTAAAAGCTTGACTAAAAAATTAAAAGCTTTGTTACCTGAGCCCTTGTTAATGACAGAGACGCTGTCAGGCATACAAGTGGAGAGAGTAGAGATAAACCTTGATGTGATTTACCAATAATTCATTCAGGATTGTGGAGGATAAAATTCATTCCCACCTGAGATGGCTTACAGGCAAAGAAGGAATTCTGTAGGGTGGCCTATGGAATGGTGTACTTGGAGGTCTGAAATACACATATATCTATGAATATCTATTAATTCACTCAGTAATAGCAAATTTTGTGTACTGATTTCTGTTTATTTAATCTGGACAGCTCCATGATTCTCTGTAGAAACCAATTTTCCAAATGACTATTAAACTTGGATAGTTAGCCAGGTTCTGTATCACTGTGGAATTAATTTTCATGATGCCTGTGGATGGACTTTTTAATTTTAGAAAAAAGTCCCTTTAAAACTCACTTTAAACAAATGCAATTGCCTAAAAAGAAACTGTTCCTCATTTGTTCCTTAATGGAGGACAATATTGTTTAAAGCCTCCATAATCAACTAAAGGCTTGAGTATCTGAGCTATCTGTTTAAGAAAGAATAATGATGTCAATTTCTTTCTATAGAACTTCTTAAAATTTGTTCTTTAGCAATTTATTATTTAGAAAGCCAAACAGAATTTAGAATATTAAATATATTTTATGAATTTAGAATATTTGCACAGAGAACTTCTGGTTGGTCCTAATTTTTTTTTTTTTCTAGGTAAAGGTGTTTGTATTATATCGGTTTCATCTCCCTTTGTCAGGAAAAGAAAAGGTGTTTTCTAAATTTATAGCTGCTTAAGCTGAATATTTCAATCTTTGTGTTCTGTGATTCTCGGTTACAATTACAGGGAGCTTCTGAGAGGGAAAGTAATAAATATTTTAATGCTATTCTTATTTTCCTCATTGTCTAAGCTTAAGAGCTAGAGAGTGACTCTGGCTGATGGCAAATAACGAGGTCCCTGTCAATGCCAGACTGCCTATCAGCCTCCTCTGACTTGCCAGGTATTGGTTCACAGAGGTTGGCTGGGGGAAGAGAGACCCAAAATTATGCATATATATTGCATGATTTTCCCAGCTGGTGTGTGGAATTCTGCTGCATTTCCCCTCCCCCCCCCCCCCCCCCCCCCCCCCTTTCCTTATAAAAATGGCACAATTTGATATTTAAAATCTGCATTTTAGGATATTTAGAATAATACTTAGGACCAATTACTTTATATTCCTCAAAATTTCTTCAGTATTTTCTTCAGTTTCACTGAATGGGATATGAATGATATACTGAACATCAGAAATAATGGGTTGTTTATGATGTGTCCTTGTTGCTCCCTTATGGGTTAGAGGAAGTGTTTCCCACCAGCTTTGAATGATGGCATTTTGAGAACAAATGAATTTGTCCACAAATGAGAGAAAATTTGCCATATTACTGTGAAAAGTTTGTTTAAATACCTACTGTTCAGGTGAAACACAAATTCCTGACCAGTACAAATAGGTCCAGGCTGGTTTATTTAGAAACAAAAAGCTATAAATGTGAAAAATGGAAAGAGCAGAAGAGAAGAAAGACTGATAGAGATTTCAGGTTTTTGTAAAAGGAACCAAAAGTTAAAGGGAGATTCAAAATGTTTGCAAGCTACAGGGGAAAAGAAAGTTTTAACCAGTGAGTGAACTTTTATGTTACAGTAATTGACCAATTCTAGCATAAATTGGAAAGAATAGTTTAGTGGCTTTCTTGTCCATTCTGGTGAGGGATCTGCTGTTGGAAAGACAGACTATTGGGTTAGACAGACCTCAGAACTACCCTGGGGACAAGTCTTACAACATTAAGAATGTTCTTGAAATAAATAGATTAGGATGGGGGACAAAGAAAAATAACTCTGCAAAGAAATCAGATGTGGGAAAAGCTACCTCTCTTTGCACTGAATTATTTTTATGTCAGTCTGAGAGAGTGGTAACTTTAACTTCATATACAAGTTGCAAAACCCCAAAGGAACCTGAACCTGCTGGACAATTTGATCCTTGAAGTGGCGCTCTAAAAAAAACATTAATAAATGCAGATAGAGACCATCAGGAAAACAGAACAATTTCTGGCTTTAATAGCTTCCTTTCCAAAATTTCTTTGTTGCTGTCTCACAGCTCTCTATAGTATCTGAGTCCTGAGGCTCTTTTTGAGGAAGAAGCCTAACTTAATCTCTTGTCATATTAGACTTTGAACAAAGGTAAACTTAAATTTCATATATATATTAACAACATTTATCTGTCTTGAGGACAAGAAGCATGCCTGGGTAGCTGTATGCCTGTGTTCTGATCATTAAAGATCTTTCTGAAAGCAAAGGTACCAAGAAGGGAAGAATAGGTTTGTGATTAAAGTCTGAAAGTAGGACAGTAGGTCTTGAATCTGTCCATGGTTCTGTAATACTTTTCCTCCATAGATTTAAGAAAACCGTATGATTTCTGAGCTGTCTATATCTCAAAAAACATATGCATACACACACAAAAGGCTCAGGGGAGGAAATTATTTATTTCTATCTATTCTTTTATCCATCTTTGATAAATAGTTTGAGTGAATTTCTATCTATTCTTTTATCCATCTTTGATAAATAGTTTGAGTGAGGATCGGTCCCTTTCAAGTATCTACCCAGCACCTAACAAAGTAGCCTCTGGGATTGCTCAGTTCTCCTGTTCATACATAGAAATATTGCAAACCCCAAGAATTAAAAAAAAAAAAAAAAAAAAAAAAAAAAAAAAAAAAAAAAAAAAAAAAAAAAAAAAGGAGGCGGGTGGGCTAGAAAAAGAGGAGAATAGTGGTACAAATTAATTTACCTGTCAGCCTGACCTTAAACAGAAATAATGCAAATGGGAGGATGAAGGGATTGAAAGGGAATCTCAAATTTTACTGTTCCGTAAGAAAGTGTGTCTCGGGTTTTTTCTCTGAGATTCAGGTGGTTTTAGAGTCTTTTTGCCCCCTGCAAAGCTCTGAGCCAAACACAAGAAAGAGATGGAGTCTTCAGGTTCTGATTTTTCAAGGTTGCATGCTTCGTTTATTGTTTCTTATCTTACAAATTTCCCAGTGCCCAAGAAAGATCTGTGCAGCTGCTCGGGCATCTGGTGACTCCTCCTTGCACTGGGCTGTTACTATCTTTTATACTAATTGCTACATATTCTTTATTTATCATTATTTGCCAATACCTATCACTTACACTAAACAGGTTGTCTCTACTTTGACCCAATTTCTTTAAACTACTTTGTGCCACTGTCACTGCAGAAAATGGAGTGAAGGAAGAAGAAAGAAGAAGCAGGAGACAATGCCCCAAATCCTCCATCTTGTTCCCATTCACTTCAATGCTAAAAACCTAAATCTACTGTTTTCTCACCCTGTGATAAACTAAACTACTATCTTTCACACTCTTGTGGCCTGCAATCCTTCCCGCAGTGCAGGAAGCCTTTCCCATGGACTGAGATCAAAGCCAATGTCCCTCTGGTCTCTGGGTCAGGGTCCCAGACCCCCCTGCCCAGGTCTCTGACCCTCCAGGGCAGCCAAAGGAATGCCCTGGACTCCAACAAGTGTGAAAACACCAGTAAGTTTTCACAGTATTTCATCCAGCCCTCAGCTGTACAGGGCAAAGCCTCTTTTGGATGACATTTGTTGGATTTTGCCACATATTTTGCCAGTTGGAAAATTCCATCTATTGACAATGTAATTTGTTGTCTTTTCCCATTGATCCAACTAAAGCCAAAATAAGGAAAAACACATCCTTGGTTGATACATCTTCTTCTCTTTCTTTTGGAAAGGGTAAGTAATTATGTGAGCCACGTGTGGGTTTGTGGGCAATTTGTTTTCATGTTGGACACAGTAAAAAGCCCGAAAATTCTCCCCACCAGGCAGCTGATGCAGGTACAGCTACAAAACACTCCTGGGGCTGGTAAGGTTCCATACCAGCCCTGGCCTGTGTTAGTCCTGGGTCACCACCTCAGTGAACAGCATGGGCTCATCTGTTCTTGGTTTTCAGTAGCTTGCTGCTGTCAGTTTAGCTCTACCAAACCAAGAACCCTATCCTTGAAAAAAGGTCGGATTATTTTAGACAAGTTGCAAGGCAAAATACTGAAAAATACACAAAGAGAAGTGAGAAGTATGATAGTAAGATATATCCAAAATACTGATGAAAATATTTATATGTGCAGATTAAAAATACATGCATATTTTATATATACGTGCATGTAGGTCTTGTATTCAAATAAGAAAGGCATTGGAGAAGTTATCACAACTTCAGCATTATTTGGAAGATGTTAATTTATGAAGAATTCAGATATCTGGCGCTCTACATCTGGTGTTGTTTCCAGAAGGAATAAATTACTATTGTTAATCTACAAAATTCCTCGCTCTCTAAAAGCAGGCTCCACGCTGGTGCCAAAAATCTGCAGTTTGCTGTTGGGAGTGATAACCAGCTAGCTGATTCAGAAGGAAGGGGCAGACCATGTCAGGAGGTCTGCTGTCAAAACTTTAACGTATATCCAGGGCCTGTTTTAGCAGCATTCTGTTGGTGACTCAAGTATTTTGGCACAGGGAGGGAGTTAGGAAAAAAGGGAGTGGCAGGTGCTAAGGTGTGATGAATTCTGGGCTCTGTTTGCATGGGTCCTTTCTCTGGAGAGAATATGCTTATCCTGAGACATGTTTTATCCATTTTGTGCAATTATAAAACACGAGAAATGCTGGATTAAACTGGGTTAGCAACAAAAAAAGTGAAACAACTTTAACAAAGTTGAGCACACAAGCACTACATGATCTCCCATCTCTCCAGTGTTCAGCAGTGGATTAAGCAGCAATGGATTAAGTTTCCATTTAATGACAACAAAACATAGAAGACAGGAACCCTGGCCACAGGAGATTTGATGACAAACTTCACTTCAAGGGTTAGATCTCTTTCCTCACTTCAGAGTAGCTGACCAGCACTTCTTACTTTCCTTTCAGTTCTTTATGGAATACACTGTGATGGATCATATTCAATCTACTTGATCAAATCCATAGTAGCAGAGCAGAACAGTGACTCAGTGATTATTAAAATGGCATGGAACACTATCCTATGGCTGCTGCTGCATGTATCTTAGCCAAGAGCATATAAAAGTATAAATATCATGGTGCATAAATATCTATCTGGGGAAAAAATCCCGACAATAGAAGTCTTTTTAATCTAGCAGACACACTTATCATATTCATGAAAAAATGCAAATACTGTCTTTTAAAAAATATTATTTATAGACGGGACAATTAATCATCAGAGTAATTTGTCCAGGGGGTGTTTTAGCTTCTCTGTCACTTGTAGTTTTAGAGTGAAGATTAAAATGTCATCCTGAAAGATTTGCTCTAATCAACCCGAGGTTATTTGACTTGATGTTGCAATTAATAGACAAACATCTCTGACTGTAATGAACAGAGAGTTTGGCTAGAAGACCTTATCTCTTCCTTTTGACATTGCCACATCTGGCTTTATGTTATAAGTCAGGGTGAACTTCTGAGGACTCAAGAGAGGCTTGAAAAGAATAAAAGCTATGGATTAGAACTCCTCTGACATAAGGACAGGACAATGTGCTGGACAACATTCTAGCTGACACTCTGAGTGATGGGATTGGACTAGACAATTTCTGGATGTCTCTTCCCATCTCAGTTGTTGAGTCGTTCTTTAGCACAACACATTTTCCTCCAAGCTCATGTAAACTTTACCCTTTGGGACCAGCATACCTCTGCCCAGCCCCAAAACAAGTAGAACTGGGGATGCTGTAAAGGTATTCACAGATCCTTCACAGTTGCTCACTGTTTTCCAAACTGCATTTTGACAGCCATGATAGTAACCTATGACATCATTAGACTGGTAGGCAAAATACCCCTTCAGTCTGCCTGGGTATTTCTGCCCCTTATGTGTTGTGTAGTGTTCATTGGTTACGAAAGAATTGGACTTTTCTGGTTTGACAAATGCACAGACACAGGATTAAGCCTACTAGTAACATGGTAGAACAGCTGAGAAGACGACAAGGAAATAACAGAGGTCCCATCGTCCCTGAGAGGGATTCAGTGAAGATTAATTTGTTCAGCAGATATTGCTTTGGTCAGTCTGTGGGTCTCGGCACAGCAGGAGCAGTGGGAGTTGTGGAGAAGCTCTCACCAAGCACTCAGGCTGCTGTGTGGTGCTGTGTCTGCTCTTGGGAGCAGAGGCTGGTGCAGTGCCCAGTGACTGTCACAGCTGCAGACAGCAACGTGTGGTCTGGGCTGGAGTTTTAAATGCTTTGGAAGGCATCCTGAGGCCAAAATGTGCAGGAACTTATGCCCAAATGGTTCCCCAAAGCAGCTGGTTGCCTTGCTGGGGTGGCAATCAGCAAGCAGCTGGAAACAGGTTATTTTTCCATGGCAGCTATCTAGAGAGTTCCAATGAAATTTAATTTAATTCTGCAGTGGTTTACTGATGGCAGTCTCCAGTGATATATTGGTTTCAAGGCATTCCCTTTTCAGCTTCGTCTTGCAGGTAGCAATTCTTCTAGAACTCCTAGGCTCCTTAAATAAAATATATCATCTCTATAATTCTTCCCTGTCCCCTAAAAAGAGGTAGGAACAGGCATATGCCTGACTCAATGCTTTATATGCCATAAGTATTGTTACCAAGCAACCATCCCATGCAGCTTTGGCAGAACACAAACTTCTTCAGTCACTAACTCTTCAAACACCTGAACCAAGATGTGCCAGCATAAAACATGAGAGAACTAAGTGAAGCAATGCAGTAGCAAATGATTTTTCTGAATCAACAAACGATTAAGGACAATTACAGTACATTAGGTCTGTGGTTATAATAAAAAATTTATAAAATGTTGCTACAAATGAGTATGCTTACTTGTACGTGAAGAATAATAATATTTATTTGTGAGAGAAGAAAACTTCAGTAATCACTAATCTCTAAATTTTTATTTTGGCAGGTTCAGCGCATTCTATATGAAATTGAAAAAACATTCACAAATTCCACCTCAAACTAGAATAAAGGGAGAGATGAGACACTTGTCAGTTGCAACCAAATGCTCTCCCATCAAGCACTACAGGTAGTAATTTGTGTCAGCACAAAGTGAGCATAAAATTTATCTTACCTCATAGTGGCATTGCTGAAAGGTCTTCATTTCACAGCCATTAGAATAAATTTTCTGTACTTTGCTCAGTTTTGTGGGTCTGAGGCTTTCTGGAGTCTATACAAGTGCGTAAGCGAAGGTGAAGGATCAACAGGTTCAAGTTATCAGGATCCAGTTGGCTGCAGCCACCTGAGAGCTGCTGGAAACTGGTTGTGGGGTGTACTTATTTTTGCCCAGTGGGTTAAAGGAGCAGGAAACAAAGTAGGTGGAGACACATCCATGGGTATAGATACAGCCCCATTCCAACTGGAGGATATGAGCATTGCCCAAAAGTGGCCGGGGGGGGGCAAGAAGTTCCAAAAAGGGTTCCCACTACCTGAAAAGAGGAAATTTCCATATAATCAGCCTTTCCTTCGCTTCTCTGCTGGTCAAAGAAGTTGACATTCTGCAGGAGCACAGCTTGGTTCCTCACAAGAAAAGGTCTTATAGTCCATCAAATCTCCTCTTAGTCATAAATAGAAACAGGCGTTAGAGACCTTTGAAAATGAGAACATAACTTTGTGCAGTACATTCATCTGGCTAAAAAAGAGAACTGGTAGAAAATTAATGGTACTCAAGGTCAGGTATTTGCTCAACATCGGTATTTGCTTTGAAAATGTAAATGTAATGAAGTTCATCTGTAAATTATAGTGTGCAGAACCTTGCATATACAGAGGCCAAGTTTGTCCTTTTCCATGCAAATAAATATCCAAGAGCTAAGAACAGCAGTGCCTGAGGTCTGCTCGACAGCTGTGTCATTGAATAGGTTTGACAGATCCAGTCTCTCACATGCATGGATCCAGCATTTAAAAATGTTTGAAGACTTCATAATACATTGAAAAAGCCACAAGACTGATGCTGGTCAAATGACTGACTCAAAGGCACAAATTTCTCTTACTTTTGATTTCTCTGAGCTGATTCCAGGTAAAAAGTTCCTGAGAAATAATACTAGCTTCCAAAATGTACCAGTTCTCACAAAGAAAGACATTTGAGATGTTATTATAAATTTTGCCCATTCTATTTTGTGAGGAAAAGGACTCCTTAAGTAGCTCATTCCATTTCGATCTTTCATGCAAAATTTCTGAATGGCCTCTCAGCGAATGCAAAAGGGCAGGAAGAAAACTATCTATGTTATCTCCTTCAGCGTTTTTGTGGTTTGAGGGCTGTCTCCTGTCATCACAGATCATGTCTGAACATGTGATTTACACTTGGCTTGCAGACCTTGGCTCTTTGAGATTTTGTCATACTATTTTTAGTTTTTGAAATAAAAATCTGCAATTAAATCAATGGAACTGTACAAATAACCATGACTAAAATAAGTATTCTGTTTTTTGAGGATACTACAAAAGCAATTCATATAATAAAAGGTTTCATGAAACTTTCTGTGCTGTTTTTGATCTATACATGACATATGTGTTCCCATTTTTTCTAAAAATCTTGCGAATTTATGAATCTATTTTCTGGTTATATGCCAGGGTTCCCTGTTGCCAAGACAAACAAAACAAATGACAGAATTTTCTAATCTTTTTCTATTTCTTCCCAGAAGAATAGACATCATCACAATCTAGCTTCTTCACATAACGTAGCTATAAATTTTTTCTTGAATTCTCATTTGAATGTATTATTTTTAATATGATTATTCACACAGAAATACTTGCTTCTAAGTGCTCTTCCTGTGGCATGAAAATGAATACCAAATGTTATTTAAAGGTGGACCACTGACAAGTTTAGTATTTCTTTGAAGAATTGTCTTGTTTTAAAATGACTTATGATAGCACTGATGCCTGCTAATCTGGACACCGTGCTATTCCTGATCATTATTGCAAACAGGGTCATAAAACTCATCTAATAAAATGTTTTACTGCAGAGATGAAATATTGCCAAACTCTAGTCTTTCTTTTTTTTATTATTCTTTTTTTTTTCTCTGTGTCTGTCAACCCTAGAACATGCATGCTTACCTTGCTTACCTTTGCTATTTATATTTTATTTTTAAATATCATCTGTCTTCAAGGGAAATAACTTTTCTTTGTGTCATCATTTTAGCTAATTTCTACTGATCTTATATTGAAATATTGTAATATGCAATTATTCGTTGAATTTAGTGGCTGTATGTAGAAACAACATTTTGAGACCAAATAAAAATCCATCTGAAAATTAAGGGAACTATTAGTATATCATGCCCAAATCTCCTGAACAATATACACAAAGGTAATTTTTAATTTGTGAGTTTACTTTTTACCTCCATGACTTTATGTTTTCATGTCATAGGGTGAATATGCATGAAGATTACATTTGCAAAATCTGAATTAAACCCTTTCCTGTCAATTAACATCAAAGTCAAACAAAAAAGAAAAAAGAGAAAGGGCTAGCCTACTCAGTAAGTGAAGATATTTCCCAAGTGGCTAAAAGTAATTTTTTCCTGAGTTTAGTATACAAAAAGTGTAAATTTTTTTGTAGCGTTCTAACATCCTAATCAAATCAGGTCCTTTTTATACTGTTGCATAAACACATGTACATTACTAATCAAAAGTTCTTTTAAAATTGAAAACATATCTCCAATTCCATATTCTGAGAAAGGAATTTCAAACATTTTTTTTTCACAATTTTTGTAAAAAACATGCAGTAACATGATATAGGGATAAAGGTTTTATTCTGAGTCACAAGAATTTGCTTATTTTTGTGGAGATTCCCTCCAATTTCAAGTTGGATAAGCAACTCCAACAACAGTGTGACAGCTTTTCCCACTGAGGACACCACTTACATCCATCTCCAAGTTTTCCTGTGGAGTTGTGTATTTAATATCCCTTCTCCTGGGAATTAAATGCAAAACCCAAATGAATCACAGTGGAATGCCAGTGTCCACTCAGCACTGTTTTGTGACGCAGTATCTCAGCTCTTGTTGTGGAAAGGGAAAAGTAATATGATATTTCACTTTCTGTTTCATTTTGGGATACATGCTTTCCAGCTTGTCAAGTACAGTAAAGATATGACATGTGCAATAACCTTTTCTTTCATTGTGAATCAAAATGTGTTACAATAAAAAAGGCTGGCAGAGTTCCATCAACCAGAACACTTTAACAAGTTACTTGCTGCAATTACAAAGTAAGTGGAGGAGGAAAAGAATGTCAGTTTGTCTTTGAAACCAGGAACAGACAGGGTCTCATGACACAAATTTATTTTTTATCCTTTCAAGCCACAATAAATCAGCTAATAAATTCATTATTTATCTGATTTGCATTTTAGAGATTTTCTTAATTAACTTTTACTCTTTAACAATGCGTGCTCTATATACAGCTCTATTGAATTTAAATATGGTTAATTCGGCTGGTATCAATCAGCTGTCAAGAAAAGCAACATGAATTTCCAAGAGACCTCCACCTCCAGAGAGTCCATACTCTGCAGAGCTTTCATCTTCCAGCAAAAGTCAGATTTAGATAAAATGCATATCTCTCACTCTAAACAAGGACACTTTCTTTATATATTTTTCAAAGCATGCATTTCCCTACTGTCTTGTTTCACCAAAGGAGATTTTATAAACATTTGGTATATTACCTGCTTTTTCCCAATTCTGGTTAAATTATAAGAATAATTACCAACATTAATATTACTAATGTTTTAGGGGCTTCTTAACCTGCATATATCATAGGAAAACAACCTCCTCTGTCTTCCTGTGAGTTAACCTGGAGATGGGAACTCTCGTTGTGAAGATTATCCTCCCTTGGTCCTCTGAGTCTTAACTTTCTACAATATACCAAACCACTAATAATGGAAATCCTGCAGCCTGGCTCTTCTCTTTATTAATTCAACTGCTTTTTTCTCGTTCTATCTCTTGTGTTGCCCCTCTTGATTTCTTTGTTTTGTTTCTATTGCCACTCTCAGCCTTTAGGTACTTGCACAGGAACGTTGCTGAAGAGTAATAATAGAGACAGAATTGCCCTGCATTTCTGCAAGCTATCTTTATCTTTCTAAAATATTTCATTTTCCATTCTTGCTACTGGAATTTATAAATATTTTTAGGCTTTAAACTAGCCATGATAAGCGCTTGTTTGCTTCTCAAAATATTCCTTTGAAGATAATGATTGTTATTGAGAAAATAAAATTACTTTGATATATAAGTTATAAAATGTGTCTTTAATATGTAAGTTATAAAATGGGAGGAAAAAAAAAAAATCAACCCGTGATGTGCTGTATTCCCTAAGAGAAAAAGATGTAACTTCATGGGTTCTTAAAATACCCATAACATTACATGAAATTTCAATGACAGCAACTTGAAAGAAACATCCAAATGAATTTTGCAACACACTCTTCATCCTTGGTATAATTATCAAACAAAACATTTCATATGAAAGCATGTGGCTGTATAATTACAGGAGCACCTTTGGCACTCTGATTCACTGGTGTCTCAAAGAAGCATGGTTCAATGGGTAGGACATTGCATTGGTTAGTGTGAGAAAAGGGTAATTTTCTCAGCTTTGATTGCAGTGAATTTTAGACACTTAATGTTTGAGGTTATTCATTTGTAAAATTGGTATGATAATGCCTGTCCCCACTCACATATCTATGCATATGTATATCTAGCCCTTTTACCTATGCTACCTTCAAATACAGAGGAGGTCCACAGATTTTTTGGAAGAAACAAAGAGGAACTTTTTGTTTTTAAAAAGAAACTTTTAAGAAGGAGGATGATTCTGAAACAGAATGTTCTTTTTAGTTTTCCTGCTCAACAACTGTGCAATACTTAACATAGAATTATTCTTCCATCTGGAAGTACTCCCAGCTGTTTCAGAAACAGGTTTTTCAACATTTACTGCCCCTTAAAATAAGATGACTCTGGCAATACTCCTGGGTCTATCACATATTCTCCTCTAGTCAGGGACATGACCAGACTAACTGTATGTGTAAGAGTGTCCAGACATACACAACACAGTAAAAATCACAATGGCAAAGTGGTTGCATCAAGGATATAAACTGGCAAAAAATTTAAAAATAATAATAATAATAAAAAATAGAGCTGAGAATGTGGAGAGTACTTACAGGAATATCCATCAAGACAGTGCAAGCATGGACATCATCGACTTAATGTTTTATTATCTGTCTTGAAAGAGGAATATGGTTTTGTTGACGAAACCATGATTTTTTTTCTTTCCTGTTACAGAATTAAAATTTCTTTTGTTGGAATTAACTTAAATTGCCTATTATATGTCAGGGTCATCACTTAGAATCACCTCCACAAAGGTGATTACAATCACCTCCACTACTCCTCTGTAGTATTAACTACACATTTACTTCTGCAGAAATGCTTAGGTCAATCCTTTGCCCTGCTGTTATGTTTAGGAATGAATTGCATTTTTTTGTCTTTGTTCAGGGCAGAGGGACACAGCTTATCTACTGAGACTTCAACATGGGAGAGAAAACTGCACTATACAAATTGTATACATTCACTATAGCAAGAAATTTTTCCCTAAAAATAATGTCTGAAGCTCTCCAGAGCAGGAAGAGAAGTGACTTGGTTAGCAGCAGTCTGTGCCTCATTGCCTGAGATTCAAGATAAATTTATTTGCTAATTGAGATTTTTTCAGTTAGGTGAGTGCTTGGAAGTTAGAAAATAAAATCTGATCTACAATCCTTCCCATGAAAAATATCACTGCCTGTTCAAAAACAAGTATTCAATTCCTTTAAAGGCAGATGCAACACAAAATCTTCTGTAGCCTTGGTGCAAGTATTGTGTTTGACCTAAGGAGAAGGGACGTGGGGACAGCAGAAGGGTTTTTTATAAGCAAACCTGGTGAAGATATAAGGTGAAGGCAACAACTCTTAAGGATAAAGCAGCAGATACCTCAGATCACCCAGGCCCTGACATCTCTGCTAAGGCGGCTGTTCAATACCAGTTCCATGATACGCATCTCACGCCCAAAGCACGAAAAACACCAGCTCATTTCCAGCAGGACCTCAAACATTCAAGAGGAAATATTAAACCTTGCTCATTTCCTGGGCAGAGTGGATCCGGAATCAGAGAGCTGTTGATAGGTTTGCTGCCTGGTGGAAGGAAAACCAGGAGGATTTGTGGGTGCAGGGATGCAGGGATGCAGGGATGCAGGGATGCTGGGGTGCAGGGATGCTGGGATGCAGGGATGATGGGATGCTGGGATGCAGGGATGCTGGGATGCAGGGATGCAGCCAGGCACAGCACTGAGCAGCACTGCTGGTGAGCCCTTCTGTCGGTCACCACGTGTGAGGACTCACACTGCTCCATCACCCTTCACAGCTGCCCAAACATAAATCCTCTCTGGGCTTCTGGGAAGGGAAAGGAGGCAGCTAAAACAGACAGAAGGATTGCATAACGAAATACGCAATGTTGGAGGTACCTTGGAAAGATATGAAGGACTTTGACTTTTTTTCCCCAAAGATGAAAGAAACAGACTTTCAGTATAACCAGAAATTTAGTGTAAATTACTTAACAATTGTTATCGTTTCACTCAACTCAACACATTATTTTCTTCCCCATCCTGTTGGTTGTCTCAGCTATTTTAAGCAGATAAATATGTTTCACTCCAAAGAAACAGAAGCCTTTTTTATATTATTTGGAACTGCAGATAAGAGAAGTCCATGAAAATAATTTCAGAGACAGAATAACTTGAAATTTATGTGACAGAACTCATGAAACATCTTTATAAAATCTTCATAAATCACAGTCTCCATCCACTCCTAGACTGAGAAAAAAGAAAGATACCAATTAATTTTTTAAGAAGTTGCCTGTTTCCTCCTTACAATTTTAGGAGTTCTGGGGAAGCACATGGTAATGCACAGGATTTTAGCTTTACATATAATCTATATTTTTGCATTGCTTCATTTCAGTTAGAGATGGTGGAATTTATTGCTTAGGAATCTCTACAAACACAAGATTGTTCTGTCAATCCTTCTTTGAGGATTGCTGCTATTTTTTTTTTTTTTCCCATATCTGGTAAAACTGCAAGAAGGTAAAACTTATCACAAGGAAGATATTTTTAAAATAAAAAAATGACGCATTAAATAAGTATAATTTTGGAAAGTGAAAATTTAATGAAAATCAGGATGTTCTTCAGTTTATATTTACACTGTAAAAATACTTGTTCACATACTTTTTAGAAGATATGGACAGATAAAGGGTGTGTTTATGGCTTTGTAGTTTAAAATACACCATTTTCAATTACTTACATACTTTCCCCATAAAGTAAAAAGAAAAATGTAATTAACCACTAAGAAAAAAATGTATCAATGAATTTTGCTTTCATTTAAACAAATAAACTTCTACTTATATTTAATGCAAATAAAATAAAAGCTATCAGAACACACACAGAAAATATTTCTGATTGTTGGTAACATTCAAAATATTATACTACTTCTCTTTCAGAAAACTTTTCTGATGTTCAATTTCATTGTTTGAGGGCGAAGAAACAGCCTCCAGAAAAAAAAGAGGATTATGGAGACCCACTAAAGATCAGATATTGGCAGAAACAGTGACAGAAATGCCTCTCTGGAAGTGAACTAAATCATGTCTTAGCCAGAAAAAGACTTCCTAAACAACATTTAATGGTGTAGATAATGGGATGTGTTTTGTATTAGTACAATAAAATAGACTTTATGGTAAAATTTTCTATACAATAAAGGGAAGACAAGGGTTATATATCCTTTTAAGGGTTATAAAACAAGGAGCACAGTGAAAACTGGTTGAGTACTTATTTTTCTGCAGGGAAGTAAATATGAGTTGATGGACTCACAGTTTTCTTATAGCTGTAATAAATTCTTATATGGTTAATTCAGATTGTGGACACCAAACAACAAATCCTGAAAATGGAAATAAGTATGTGACCACCTACATCTCGTTTTGAGGATGAAAGCAAAACAAAAATTTATATTAGGATAAAAAGGAAATACAGCTTTTTTTAAATTGCAAGAAATATACCATGCAAGGATGTATCCTTAACACCTGCAATATGCAAACACCTCTTAGTTGATGATGAAGAAGCAATGATCTCCCTATTCCACCCTGTGGTGGGCACGAGCTGAGTCTACCTGTTTAAACTGAAGATTGAACATGTCCAGTGAATATTTCAGGAAGAAAACAAAAAAATGGACTTGGCTTAGAAATGGTGAACATAAAGCTATTTCCCCATTGTGTGTGCAGTGGTGCAGCAAGCAGACAGGCCTCTGAACTTCAGCTGAATGAACTGCAAAATCAGGGAATGATTCAATGAAATTCAATTCATTTGGGTGTATTCCCTAGAGCAATTAGAAGTGTTGTAATTGAGAATAGCATTAAATCATTAAAAGGTTCTAGCCAGAAATGGATCTGTATTTAATTCCCAAATGAAAAATTAAATCCTAAGAGATGAGGAGACGGAGTTTCCTGAACTGAACTTGTCCTACACCTGCCAGCAGGAGGCATGAACTGGGCCAGGAATTCCCCTGACAGCGAACAGAACCTACCTACCTGGCTCCGAAAGGCAGAGAAACCAGGTAACTTCTGAATTTTAGGGAGTAACAGAGGAAGAAAACAAGGGGGTAAATTATGGCTGCTCTTTGTAAAGACATCAGTGGAATCTCTCCAGAACACTGTAAAGAGCAGAGGGAACCAGAGCTCATACAGAAACAGAAGCATTGTTTAGGGAGCTTGGAGGAAGAGGGTAGAACTAGGTTTCATGGACATCAATCCAGGAACACTCACCTGAGTGCAGGTCCTATATCACAGTTCAAATGTTGGAACCATAAATGAGGATTTTGGCAACAGACAGGTTTCATGGTTTAACCCCGGCTGGCAACTAAGCCTCACACAGGCACTCACTCACTCCCCTCCAGGGCAAAGGGGAGAGCATAGAATGAGTAAGAATGAGACTATTAATGGGTTGAGGTAGAGACAATTTAATAAATAAAGCAGCTTGTACTGTTCTGCTTGCAACTCTAAGGAATTGTAAGGACAGTGCAGTTCCGTACCTGCAGGATTTCCTGATGATCCTCCTGTGACAGCAAAGGAAGACTTGAGAAACAAGGAAAAGCTTCATTACATGTAAGATACTTTATGGACTTTTGAGGCAAAAAACTTAATAAATGGTGCTTTAACCACACAGAAAACTCAAATTAACTCTCAGAGTGACTTTTTTTCTGCAGGAATTCAAACAATAATAACAAAACATTTGTTAGGAAGGCAACTATCAGGATTTTACGGGAAGCACTGAGGAGCAGTAATGAAAGCATGGAAAACCAAAAGTTTTTTCTTTGGACCTGCTGGCCACAAAATGGAAGCGTTGGACATGACTGTGAAGGAATGATGCCTAAAGCAGCACCTTACATCCATACCAATGTGCTGCAGGGCTCTAGAAGCAGCAGGAATCCGGCTAAGCAGGGACGAAGTTAAAAATAAAAAAGTGTGAAATAGCCACTAAGTTGTGGCTGAGATCTATTCCCCATAGCCAGAAGTAGTGCATGCAATAACAACCTCTGCTAGGAAAACATCTAAAGCCTGGTGAACCATACGTGCTGCACAACTCAGTCTAACTCTGGAGACCTGCTGTCTATCACCCAAAGCATTCTGAGCTGGGAGGATGTTTGGGGAAAACATTGACAGAAGCTCTGGTCAAAACTGAAACAAGACATTGTAATGAAAATATCCCATTTCTGCATAAATTTGCTCTGCAAACTGCCAGTGGGATTGCTTTCAAAATGACAGCTGTAGAGTAGATTTAATTACTAAGATCTGGGTTACCAAGAGTTCTGGAGCATGAATAAGCAGGGAATAAAATCTTCAAATACCAAAAAATGATATACATTTTATACAATCCCTGCATAAACCAGGCAGTGCTGGCATGCCTTGCAAAGGAAGCATAGAGGAAATAACTGTTAAATCACAGTATTATTTGTAATCTATTAAGCAGAGATCAAAGACAAAGGTACTGGAGAGTTTTGTTTCTCAGTTACATCAGATTTGCAGAGGTCACAAGATAGGGCTTCTCTGGAACATAACAAGGGTTACAACATTTGTTTGATAAGGAGGAAGAAAAGGTGCTATCAGAAAATGACTGACATGCCAAAGCACTTCTGAGAGTTGTTTTCGTAGTTGCATTAAAGAATCAGAAAATAAACCAAACCCTGAAAACTTGGCACAAATAACATGAGCCAAAGAGAAATTTCCAGCTTACATTAAAGCTACACTTTTTATTGCAGTTTTTTATCTGTTCTCTTTCAGTCTAGTTTCCTATTCTTGGTGTCTTCAAGCACGCATATCTGTTGTTTATAATAAATTCTGAATTCGTTTGCTAGCTTAATTCAGGTTTGCCAAGGGGAATACAAGTTTCATATGTGGTGCACTCTTATGACAGAGTGAAAACAGGCAGCCAACTATGGATACATTAATATGTCCTGTGGAAAAGAGTGCAGTCTGTGCCCAGTGCTTTGTAGTTATCCCTGAATCTACATTAGTGTTTGTACAAGAGTCATAAAGTCAATTAAACTGGACTGCTTTGATTGCTGCCCCCTGAGCTATCTGAGGGAGAATATTGTTTGAACCGGGGCAAATGCATCAGGGGAACAGCCATGCTGCTATTTTTAAGGTGAATATATTTGATTACTCTTGATTGTAAGCTTGAGGGCTCTAAGGAAGCATGAAACTGAAGCTCAGATTTTCCTGTGTTTTAGGTTTAAGCTTCTTGCACCAAAGTAGGTTACATTCTGAGAGTTTATGAAGTTCTTATGGTCTGGTTTCTGCAGAGTTTAATAGCAGCATTTACTCTTAAATATTCTAGCCATATTCCATATTCAGAGGCAATAATATTTCCTCTTTGTTATAAGTTTTCCATTTTGCAAAGTGACATATGCCACTGTAAGTAAAGAATATATACCTTGTCTATGGGGTCTCCTTCAAATATATCATGTATGGGATTTAGGTACATAAAACACCCTTCTCCTTCCTTGTTCTCTATGAGTTCAAATACAGACATTTAACCTTTTAAAATTTTATTAAGCTTGCACAATATAAACACTATACTCAAGGCCATCGTTTTTTAAACAAATCCTAAGTGTTTTATTGCTGAAATCTGCAGAAGAGGAAATGGTGATATTATGTTCATCTTGTGCATTTAATGGCAGGATCTGAGCACTGCTATTCCCTTGACTGAGGTGTCTTAGTCCTCAGCTCAACGATTTCCCTCCTCCTTGATCAGGGAAGCAGAAGTTCTCTCCAGAAGTTCTCTCCAAAATTCTCTCCCCTTGTCTCGGATGTTACAAGTATTTCTTTGATGTCACATTTGAGGAAAAGGCCTCTGCAACTTTCTCCAGATTTCAGACAAACATGTTGCTTTCCAGCTCAAGGCATCACAAACTCCTCAAACTACTTTTTTCAGCATTCTTGTTTCTTCCCTAACCTTTTGGAATTTTCCAGGCATTTCGCTGAAAAGGAACCAATTGTAAGCCTTCCACGTTCCAATTAGAAATGGAAAACATCTTACCTCTTTTTTAAAGGTCAGCTATATGAACATTATAGTGAAGAAATTATCCTACTTTCAATAATTTGGACGAGGGATAACCAAATTCTGAGAAAGAAAATACTTAGAGAAATTCTCAAAACTGTTTTAAATTTCCACTTGTATTTACCTCCAGTATCTTATATCTCTCCAGGACTCTCCCTGTCTCTTTGTATCATACACTGCTGGCCCAAAGACAATTTCCAAGACTTAGGTTTGGGTTTAGGACACCAGCCTCCTCTGAAAGAGTCAATTTTCCATCTAATAAAGGGATATCTGTTACAAATGGCACTATAAATTTTCTATTATAAAAGTGTGGCCATACAGGGAAAAAGATGAATTCTAATTTATTGATGGCCCTCAAAACATGCTGGTTTGGCTCTTTATTTTTAAACCCATGTGATGTAAACTGCTATGAGGAACCCATAAATTCTTTGAAGGTTTTGTTTAAATTTCCCAAACTGTTCAAGGCTTAGGTACTCAGCATTACCATCAAAGGACACAATATGAAATTTTTCATTTGACATATGCAGTTCACCTGGGCTGCACCCAAATTAGAAACATCACATAGATCTCTTATTAATTTACTAATCCTTTTCCCTATTGTATTTTCAAAGAACATTCAGAGATGCAAAGATATTTGAAAATTAAAGCTAATAAAACCCCCTAATTTGCTAATTCTTCTACATCCCTCTAAGGGTCCAATCTTGTTTAAGCAAGGGAGAAGATCTCTGTTTTCGACTGAAAAAAATCCCTTCTTCCCTACCTGTAAGTCAATCAAGACAGAGATGGTAGACTTATATAAGTTTACTCAGTCAAAACCTAATTAAAATATATCCTGATGCATATCAACATCAAGAATACTGAATTTAAAAATTAGGGAAAAAAAAAGTTATATTTTGATGAGATGATATTTTGATTAAATCCCTAAAAACTCCATTACATAGGAAATAGAGAACCCTTAAAATTATTTCTATTTTAAATTGAATACAAATTAAGTACGTTTATCCTCCCTGAAAAATACCTTTCTGCAGACATTTGAACCTAAGTGCCCACTATTATTTGTTATTTGGGCTTATGAAAATTATATGTTATTATATGTTATTATATATTATTTGGGATTATGAAAATTTTAATTTTACATCATTATTCATTTCATTAAGATTGCATTTATTATTTTCTGTGCTTTTCTAATATTTCACTAATGGTAAAGTGTCTCCTTAAGTGTTCTCTAATTAGCTAGTGTCAAGCTCCTTCACTAAAACACAAATGGAATGATACAATAATTTGGGTTGGAAAAGACCTTCAAGATCATCCTGATCAAACACAAACCTAACACAGTCAAGCCCACCACCAAGCCGTGTTCCTGAGTGCCACATCTACATGTCTTTCAAGAACCTCCAGGGATAGAGACTCAAGCACTTCGCTGGGAAGCCTGAACAACATTTGACAACTCTTCTGTGAGGAAATTTTTCCTAGTATCTGATCTAAACTGCCCCTGCTGTAACCTGAGACCATTTCCTCTTGTCCTACCATTTGTTAGTTAGGAACAGAGACTTACAGAGCAATTTTTCCATCATGACTTTGAAAGTAAAAGAACCCTAGTAAAATCACATTCCAGTTATTCTACTGGTTATCCATTTCACCATTAAAAATAACAATGCATGCCGCAAACATTTCATGAGGAGCAATGTAAAATTCCGAGACACCATAAGTTTTGAATTTAACACATTTCAATATTTTACAAAACAATCTGTTAGATGAACCCTTTCCATTTAAAAGTTTTTCAAGGAAATCTGTTTTGACATATATTTGAGAGCCTGAAACATGGTCAAATAGAAAGCCGTTTGCTGATGAAAAATGCCAGCTCCAGATGAGAGAGAACTCACATTAAAACACAGCACTGGCACAATACCCCCTTAGAGGAAGTTAAAATTTGAGCCCTGTGCATGATTGGCAATGCTGATGTGTGAAAAAGAAGGTAATTCACCGGCTGTTTTTTAAAAAAAAAAAGACAAAATACCCCTGCATCCCTTAAAAAAATCTCACCCCAGGAAGTGTTGCACTATGGGCCAAGCTTTAGCAATATCTGGTTTAGGGATCATTTCTCATCTGTCTGAACAAAACCTCCTTTCCCTGAAGTCCAAAATCAGCAGACAGCAGGCTGCTAGGTGGATTTCCTGTCTTGAAATATTCTCCCAGACTCCTTAATCCATTTCACTAGCATCAACACAACTGCCTTTTTTTTCTAAATTAATATTAAACTAACTTTTACTAATATTAAACAGACAAAATCCTTGTTGAACAACAGAATTTAACGGTAAATTCTCAGAAGAGCAACAGAACCAGAACTTTTTGAGCCATGTTTGGGCAGCTTATCTACATTCTAAAATGGCATCTGATAAGAGAAAAGGGAAATAAAACCTCTAATGAGTGGCCCTAAAAGTAGCTGCTGAATTATGAAATTTATAAAAGAGATGTTATGATGCTATGATAATATTCATTGTTATTCCAATTTGAAAGAAAGGATGAGAAGATACTATAAATGTTCAAACATGCATGGAAATATGGCAATAAAATTTTTCTTGGATGACTTCATATATAGATTTGATCCTTTTTATTTTTGTTTGGTTGCTTTTCTTTTTTTTTTTTTTTTTAATATGGGAAGCATTGTTTGCTGGTGTTTTTTGTTTTGTACTTGAAAGTATTGCCTTTAATATATCATTCACAGAAAAGTCTTGATTTTTTTTTTTTTTTGTATAAAGCTCTAATTTTCCCTTATATCTGAGAATGATATCGACTTATTAAAACAGTAGAAAGACTCAGAATAGATAATTTATGCCTCCTTTTTCAAGTTTGTATTCAAATGAACTTTTAATTTTAGGGAGCAGACTGGCAATGACAGCATAGCTAAATAGTGATAAAGGGTTATTACAACAAAATGGTATTATTTTAGCATTATGCTAAATCCTTAATGAAAATTGCATTGAAGAGATTATTTTCTTTAGAAGAATGTAGAATAATAGTCAGAGATATTAAGTGTAGCAAAAACAACTAAATGAGCCTGTTATTCACAAAAAGTAGTTGCTCAAGCATATATTAACTTCCCTAATTACTTAACAAGCCTTTATAAATACAATCGTTCACAAAATTTAAATAGCTGTTGTAATTAACAATACTTAGAAAGTGTGGCAAACAGAAAAAAATTCTGAATATTTCCTTTTTCTATCTGCAGGTTTCAGGATGTTTAAGCTCATGATTTCTAAGTGCAGTTAAGATTTGTTAACTTCTGTTTTGGTAACACGTTCTGACCTTTTGTCACCTATATCTACAGCTTTAGATTTGTTGATTCTTATTGAAAACAGCTAACTGTGGCAGCAGAGAGGCCAGTATGGATTATGCAGAAGGTCCATTTCTTGGTTGTTTTTCCTGACTGCACTGAAGTCCACAGTGCTATGTGAACACAATAGACAACCCATGCCTGTGCAGCGCTTGCTCATTTGCATCCATGCAAACACCAGCCAGAGCAGTGGCTGTTGGGTGCTCTCATCCTGAAAGATGTCCACACTTATCCCCTCCTGAAGGATGGTTGTTTAGCTCCTTTGCTCTGAATTATTAGGAAAAAACTTCCTCCAGTATTGAAGCCTTACCAGGACAGGATGTTCTTTTGTTTAAAGATTCACTTGTCACAAAATTAATGCTATATTGATCCTCTGCAAATGATAGGGCTGTGTTGCTGTTTTAAAAATTGTCTTCTTAGTTTATTTGTAAAATATTAAAATATCAAAGGCAAAAACACATTTATAAACCTCTGTTAATGAAAATAAGTTAACATTTAATTAGAAAGTTAAATTTTCTAGGAATATTTATTCCTCAAAACAAAACTAAAACCAAACCAAACCAAAACAAACCAAACCAAAACAAACAAACAAACCAACCAAAACAGTTGGGAAAAAAATGGTGTTTCTTTGACATTTTTTTCAGTAAGAAGGTATTGAATAGCCTATAAAAAGTTATCTATATAGTTTTAAGGATGCTGGATGGGGAGGAATTAAATTATGAAATGAAAATTAAATTATGAGGCATCTTCCATTACTACAGAAATATTCCCAGCCATGTTATTTATATAAAATATGTCCTTCCTGATAATCACATCATAAACAAGACAGCTGCTTATTGCCTTTTTTATTAAGTTAATTTATTATTGCAGACTCAGAGATGGGAGGCTCTGTAAATGTGTGAGTCTGACTGTAGAGGCACAAATATATGACATCTAAAACAAATTATTGAGGAATTTTAGAATATGATTGTCCATTGCTGCTTATTGGTACAGCCTGCAATAGCACAATGAAAGGAGAGGAGATATTTTTTAGCTGCAAATTAAATTCAGAACTTTTTATATCAAGTCCCTGAAAGCACCAAAAATTTTTAAGGAAATGACACTCATTTCTTCTGAGACTGATCACAGTTCCCTGCACTGTGTGTCTCTAATACATGGAGGCTGACTGTGCTCTCCAGAGAGGGAAATAATGAAGTCACACCCTCTCTCCGTGGAGCAGCAAGCCCCAAGGTCTTCCCACTGGTCTGTCGCAAAGAGTTCTTAACTGCACTGATCTTGTTAAAGATGGGATTTTCAAGACAGGTGGGTTAAACCTTGGTTCCTTGACTCTTAAAAAATCCCACATCACATTAAAATGAAAGACCTTAAACCCCCTTTGTAGTTTACACAGCTTTTATTAAATTTTCTCATATGATTAATGACGAAGGAAGAGAAACAGCTATGAAAAATACCTGAAAGCTCAAGTTATGCAATGTGTATTGACCAGCATCCATAAGTCGGGAATTTTTAATGACTGTATGTCTTAGGTTACGTAACCTAAAAATGTGTATTCTGTTTCATCTGTTGAAAGCTGTTTTTGGGGAGATGTTTTGTCCTCTTGTAACTCCAGGGGGGAGGGGGCGGATGCTTTCTGATAATGGCCCAGCCATTAAATCCAGGTGGGGCAGTGTTTCTTATCTCTTTCATCACCCCTCCATCCTCCAGGGGCACATCTTCTGATAATGGGCCATTAGGGCCCACCAATGACATGACACATTCCATCATCCCATTGTGAGATGTTCCACACAGTGGGGGAGGAACCAGCTGTTCCCAGCTAGATAAAAACTGGGACTGAAGGACACAAGGTATCCGGTTTTTCCACTGGATCCCGGAGGAAGACTGGACCTATCTTGTCACTGCTGGATTTTCTACAGGATCATCTCTACTCCCCAGAACCACATCTGTTACTCTGGGAGGAGTTATTTGGATTGCTTCCAACACCCTGATCAACAGGGTGCCAGGTCATATCCCTGACTCTGTCAGGGTTTTTTCCAGGATCTTTTCTTGCTTCCTTGCTTGTTTTTTTCCGTACTACTACATTTGTATTTTCCCTTTTTTAAATATTCCTAGTAAAGAACTGTTACTCCTATTCCCATATTTTTGCCTGAAAGCCCCTAATTGCAAAATTATAAGAATTTAGAGGGAAGGGGGTTTACATTCTCCATTCCAAGGGAGGCTCTAACTTTCCTTGGCAGACAACTGTCTTTCAAAACCAAGACACTGTATCATGCAGGAGGACATTAAGAAAAAAAAAAAAAAAAAAAAAAAAAAAAAAAAAAACAAAAAAAAACACAACAACAAAACCAAAAAAAAAAAAAAAAAAAAAAAAAAAAAAAGAAAAAAAAAAAACCCCACCAAAACAACAAACCAACCCATGCATCCAGTTTTTGAACATCCATAGACGTGTTGCTTATATCATGAGCTCTGGCTCATTGCAGTATAAAATAAGCTCCTCAGGAAATCCACAGCTGTTTGTGTAATTAGCATGGATTTCAGATGTCTCCAGAAACTGTTCAAATCTGAGGGGTGGTGTGGGTCTATTTTCTAATGTAAAGTATTGTGAGGATAATTTCAATCACTGTAAAGATTTTAAGTTTGCAGACACCTTATCAAGAGAAGTTTCTCATTTCTCCCGTCCCAAGAGGATGCTTACATCCCCTGTATATCTGTGTAACATCTTCCATGGACTCTGGCACTACTTCTTTCTTGTTGCTATATTTCCTAAGGTTTTGTAACCAGGAAGCAGCAGTCAGAAGACTGCAGAGGAAAAACAAGGAAAGAACTATTCAATATACATCTATTCCAGAAAATTTTTAGTGAAATGAGAGATCATGAGGATTTTTACATGAGTAGCAAAATGGGCAAGAAACAGACTGAAGGGGAGATATTCGTGCTGCATGGCAATAGGAATTAGGAAGATTTACTACAATTCTTGAGATTTAAAAATATATATACTTTCAATTAAGTAACTATTAAAAAAAGTTTGTTGGCATTTGTTGCCAACAAAAGGTATGTTGTCATTTGGCAACTTTTTGTTGCCAAAAAGTTAATGGCATTTGTTCAAGATACAGGTCAGGAAGGGAGAATTACATAATCACAGAATGGGTCGGGTTGGAAGGGAGCGATGTGGGATCATCTCGTCCAACCTCCCTGTTCAAGGAAGGTGATCTCAGAGCACTTGGCACAGAATTGCACAGCAGTGGCAGACAGGTAAACAGACCTTCATTTGCACATACCCTTTTAAGCTCTCATGGAGCATAAAAATCAGTATTATTGAAGAGTCTGTTAATTTTGTTGATTAGATACCTTAAAGACAGTTATTAAAGGAATAGGATGATACTTCACACTGTAAAATGAAAATACCTCCATTGATAAATTAATAATGAAGACTGGGGAATTAACAATTAAAAAATACAAAGGTGCTGAAAGATTTAAAGGCACCCATGGATCAGATGGTGACTCTTAATTTGCTATCTCTCTGCAACTCCCGCTCTGATGTGGGATTAAGAAAAGAAGGTATTTTTGTGTCAATCTGACAGCAGATGTCCTGTCAAGGTGTCAAGTCTTGACTTCATATGAGGAACTAGCAAATTGTCTTTTGGAGTTCAGATTCTCCAAATAAAATAAAGAAAGAAACAAACCAGATTATTTCACGGTATGGAGCTCAAAAAAAGACAGCTCAATGATTTGAAGGAACAGAGAGTCTTTAAGTTTTAATTAGATTTAATTTAATTAACCTTTGATTTGATCAGCTGAATAAATCTCTAAAACTGCATGAACTAAACATGAGAGGGGGAGAAGACTAATTTATTTTAATTAATAAGGGCCTGAGGAAAATATAAACTAGATAAATACAAACACAGCTATATTGACAGTTAGTTTACAGCTTCTAATACTCAGAGGACAGACATTCCTTCCTACAGTAGAAATCCAACACATTTTAAATGATAATTTGGTACGTATATGAAATATGATTGATATTTTTACCTGTATCAGCAAAGGACATCATTACAGGACCCAACTGACTGCTTAAACCTATTGTTTATTGAAAAATCAGTCATTGCACTGATTGTTCTAAGGCAATTTGGAAGCAGCAAAGTGATATGTACACTCAGCAAAATGATTTAATTTCCCTCATGCCCCAGTGTTTGTGCAGCACATTATCTACGTTCTGTTAATATTTTTCAATAATTATATTTCTCTAATAGCTGAAAAAAATTATTAAAAAAATCTTAATTTCATTAATTTAGAAGCCAGTGTTGAATTTTGGGCAGCAAGCGTTCCCAAACTTCAGTGGTTTTGCATGTTGTGATGAGTAGAACTAGTGAATTGATGCATATTAAAGTGACATGCAATTAGTCACACCAAATTACATTTGTTTGTTTTGATAAAACTGGGAAAAATTCAATTTCAACAACATGATCAGAACTTTGGATTATGTATGCTTTGTAGAGGATCCCATCTTCCATCCTCTTGGTTCTTACTGTCTTTGAGAATTTGAATTATTTTCCAACATTTTACCCTCCACTCTGGCTTCCTTTCTTCTGATACCAAAAATAAATTTCTGTCAACCCTTTGCTGATCAAAAATGAAACTTTTTTCTGGCTACAGTGCTTTTTTAAAACTTTGTTTAACTCCTCTTACTGTGAGCCTTTCCCCACTGAAACTGCAAGTGGGACTGAGATGAAAACCATTATGTACACTTTCAGTACACACTTCCTCTGAGCCAAGGTTGCCTAAACACAATTGGAAAAGGGAGTTTAATGTTCAGTAAACTGGCTTTTTTTTCATGTGGTCTGTTTTTTGCTTTACTACAGAAGCAAGATGACCCTTTTTCCTGCAAATCCCAACCATTATTTCATGATACAAGAAAAGTAAAAGCCACATCACAGAAACACACAATCATTAGGGTTGGAAGATGCCTTCAAGATCATCTAGGCCAACAATCAACCCAGCCCCACCATGATCACCCCTAACCCAAAATCCCAAGTGCCACATCCAGACACCTCTTGAAAACATCCATTTTTTATTTGAGAATATTTTAGTGCAGGCTAATGCAAAAACAATACCAAAGTTATTAATATAACTTCTTGTGTCAGACTCTGATGGTTTCAGGGACAGCAGACAATGGGTTATGACTGGAAGGTCTCAAGTAGTTGGACACAGAAAGCTTAACATACACAACACCCTTAAGAAAAAGGCCTTTCTTTTCTTCCAGGAAAAATGGAAAAATGCTAACCCAGTGAAAGCGCACATTGATGTACTGTGTGTCTGTGCTTGTGTTTGGACATATGAATGCATCTAGGCTTAACTGTAATTAAAACCTGAATTAGTATTTAAATAAAAGTATGTCCTCTTATTCATTAGCCTTGTATATTGGTTTCAGAATTATCCATATGTTTCAATTAACTGAGCATTTCTTACTTGATATGAAAGGTCAAAGAACAAAGCCACAGAATAACTGAAACCAATGCTATTTTTAACAAATAACAATACTCATTAACTGGAAGAAGGTCATTATACTGCAA